>NC_062220.1:118196712-118496712 GCF_902686445.1 Sciurus carolinensis | reverse complement strand
TTCCAAATACCAGTGGGTGGACTATGTGCTTTATATTTTGAAATAGTTTTCAGAATTTCCTTTATTGTATGTTTCTGTTTACCCTTGGTGAAAAAAAAATTTGCTTTTCTGAGATTCAGCATTACCGATGCATTTCCAGGAATTATTAACAAGCACAATATCAATTCAGAAATTATCCAGGTATGGTATGGAACACATGGATGAATGTATTAATGACTGTTTATTATATGGGTTTAAATGTATAAATGGTCAACTGGTGGCTACAAGGGCATTTGGAACTATGATGACTGCAGTTAGGTGAATTTGGAAACACACAGAGGCAGAGCCAGTATCTTGACTTCAGGCAATCATCATACCTGAATCATCCTCAGTGTGGAAATGGGTAGTCAGTCTTGCAGCAGGTACCTGGAGCAATAACAGAGGACTGGTTTGCTCTGTTCAAATCACAAACTTCTTAGGAGTGTGGGACTTCAGGAGTTCATCAAGATCTGGACATTCCTGGGACTAATCCAGGACACGTGAACCTAATGTGTCCCAGTCGACACTAAATATAAATTCAGGGATCAAGAACAGAGGTCAGATGATACCTTCCACTTTGGTCTTCTATCCCCTATACACATTTAATTAAAAAATCCAAAACACTAAAACAAAACAAAAGACACCAGGATAGTCTGGTTATACCACCTGTAAATCCACTCCTGAGAAACCCTCTTTGGTGCATACTTGGAGGGCTGGAAGGAAAGGTCATCCTAGGGCTTCAGTTCTGGGTGATTGGGGCAAGACCAGCTTACAACTTAATCTCCTATTTTCCTGGGTGCTATATGAAGTTAAACAAAAAAGGGGTTTCTGTCTTACTTCTCCATCTGCTGAGTCTCTGTGTGCTTCTGCATTGCTGTTCCACCCTTAAAAATAATAATGTGCCTCATCTCCAACCTGGGACCTGATGATGGTAAGGGTGGCTGTGTTCCCTGAGCTGAAGCAGGATGATTGGTCAAGGATCCCTAAGAGATAGTTGCTGTCCTCATAAAATTACCAATACAAGGACACAACTGGCTTTTACTGGTACAAGTGAACATGGGCACCTGAGCATTTATCTACAGAGTCGGTGATTGCGACCTTCTGACCTAAAGACACTGACACTGAAGATGAATTTGTCAGTACATAGGAACTGATGGTGACTGCAAGAGAGGAGATGAGAGGGGTAGTGAGGATGAGGGACCCATTAGGAGGGACACACCCAGTGACTATGTTCAACTGAGCTTACAGTTTGAAGAAAATCCAGTTCAGGGTCCTGTGGGAGTTGAGCCTGGGGATGGGCTAGCAGATCACCTGTGTAGACAGAGATGAATGTGAGCAGGAGAGGGGTTCAAGACATGGTGGAAATGTCCAAGTCTGTCATCTAAGACCAACAGCACAGCTGGGCTCCTCTCAGGCCTTTGTGATTCCCTCTCAGGTCCTTTGAGGCAGTGAGTATTTGGTGGTCATGTTAACTTGTTCTTCCCCTTGGGCTCTTCATTGAGAGCACGTGGGGAATATTCTTATCAGCTGTGGGGTAAGAAGAAGATATTGAGAATTAGGGGTGGAGTCCCAAATCTCTCTAGATGCTTCTCTGGGAAGAAAATCAGCCTTGGACTCCAAGGTCCCAGATTAGAGTCTCCTTCTAGGAATAGATACTATGACCATTGTCCCAGACCTCTTGGGTTTTGATGTGTTCTGGGCCCATCTCAGCAGAGTTGTTCACCTTCCAAAAGCCTAGACATGGGCTGAGATGGAACCTGGTGAGAGACCACTGATAACCCCCTATTCAGCTGAAGTTGAACCTGCACACTCACCTTCCTCCTCCTTCAGCCGCACTTCTCTCCCACTCTTGTTGTTTCATTTGTGTTTGGTTCTGCAATGTGAGCATTTTTGGTAAATCTTTTCACATATAATATTTTGCTTGGGAAATAAACACCTATTTATTTGATTCATCACAGCTTTTTATCTCATTTCACTGCAGGTATTTTCTCCCTTCTATAACATTACTCATTTGGGAATACACTAGGAATTAGAAAGACAATACTAACTTTCTTATTTTTTTTTATCAGTGTTTCATGTTAAAAAGGCCAAATAACAGATCTGGCTGAGAAGTGCATTTGGGACCAGTCATCTGGATTTCCTCATAGTCACAGGTACACAGAGCTGAGCTTTTGGAAGTGGGTGGTCAGAGGTTCGGCTTGTAAGGATAATCCTCTCACTGAACCAATGACAGTCCCATAGTCAGAGGTGTAACCCCAACAGAGTGTATGTCCTAAGGAAGGTAAATGATCTTTCTTGGGAAAAGTTCCTGGACTCTCCCCACAACTTTAGATTGCACCAGACCAGAGTAGGTGCCATCTTGAGAGCTGATGTACTTGGAGGTGGAAGTAGAGGCAAGCATGGAGGGCAAAGTGTCTCTGCAAGTATTTATGACAAAGGGATCAGCACTAGGACCATTGCTGGGCAGAAAGTTGTTGTGCCCGGCAAGTGAGTAGCAGTCCCAACCAGGTGATGTATATGAGGAATCCAGGGCCTGGGATGTCCATCCTCTCACAATGAGCTTTCTGGTAGAACACCTGGACATCCCGTAGTCCCCATAGCAAGATGTAGCCCTGTAGCATCTGCTCAGCTTGATACATGGGACCATTTTTTCCAGTGCATTCCATTCTATGAACAGTCTTCTGCTGTGATTCTGGTTTGACAGTGTACATCTCACCCTCATAACCTTTGGTCACTATAGCAAAATGCCATAGGATGAACTCTCCTGATTTACAATCTAAGGACTATTCCCTGATCACCTCTTGACCTCCAAGATTGGCCTCCCCCTTGGGATCCCTTGGACATCTGGAGCTTCTGTTTTGATTGCTACTTGAAGAAGTTATGCTGTCCCCTGCCTTTGCAGGAGCTTCAGAGCAGAAGTTTTTCTCTTCCAGGTGACCCTTAAACACCTGTCACCTGAGAGGATGAGGGTAGGGAGTACAGCCTCACTCTGTGGCAGCCATTCTCACCCTGTCCTTCTCAGCACAGTGTAGAGAGGTGGCCTCTGCAGTTTTCTCTGAGTTGGGCCATGTACATCTCATGTAATTGAGTACGCAAATATAAAATATATCTCTGGTCCCTGTGTTTTGATAGAGGAGTGGAAAGTGCAGAATAATCTACAGTCCTACTACAAAGGGTCATGTTTCATAGAAACCTATATGAAAGTCCTAAAGGAAGTTTTGTTATGATGCATACAAATAGGAATCAAAACTGATGCTAATCCTTCTCCCAGCACAGCATGCTCATGGAACAGTGGATATTTGGCACCACAGATCATTTGTTTGCTTCTTCCATCACCAACATTCCTGCCCTGCTTCTCCTCCTCTACTTCCTTCTCCTGCCCCTTCTCCTCCTCCTCATCATCATCATCATAATCTTTTCTATTACAATTATTGTACTTCATAACACATATGTTCTTTGTATTTCACCACAAAATGTTCACCACCCATTAGTGTATACTCGTGAGTACTGTGTGTATCATAATCTTACATTAAGGATGATTAAATAATAAATGTTTTTAATGAATTCCAGCACAATTAAAAAAACATCTTCTCACAATGTTCACATCCCACTCTTCTGCAAAAAAAAAAAAAGTTTGCATAAAATTTGTGACAATTATGTGATGAAATACTAGTTCTTGGTGGAGGACATTTGCAAATCTTTCTGGTCTCTCCTGGGGAATTCCAGGTCCATTTCACAAAATACACAGGATGCTGAGTCCATTTTTCAGATAACCTCAGGGAAAGGACAGAGCTTCAATGAAGATGCCACTTAGTAACACCTGGGATGTCTATTCAATTGATAAGATTTTTTTTGTTGTTCTTGGTATCAGTATCTGTAGGTTTTTTTCCCCCTAAAGAGTAATATAAACTTCTCCACTTCACAGCACACCAAGTTCAGGAGAAGACAGAGAAATGGTGTCATGTTAACCCAGGACAAGGAATTCAGGGATGATGGGAGTGGACATGGGAGAAGAGACCAGGGATTAGTAGGAAGGCATCTCTGCAAGTTCCCAGGATGGAAGGGTAATACCTGGGAGAACTTATGGACAGTGATCAACAGTGCCCTAAGAGGAGGCAGGAACCCCATGTAGTCATACTAGAGGGAGGACACAAGCCCTGGGAGTCACACACTCTCACACTGAGCTTCCTTCTGGGGTACCTGGACCTCAACTTGATCTCCTGAGTGATTTTCAGCCTTACAGGACCTACTCAGGCTGATACCTGGGCTTCCTCCACTAACTATTTTTAGGTGAGTCCTGCACTGTCTTCTCAGTTTCTTCAAACGTCTTGGAGAGACACAAAAGAGTCTGATCCCAAGACCATCGTTACACTAGCCCAGGGAATAGGATGGACTGTCCTGACACCCAGTTCAATGCCTGACCCTAGATCACCTGTCCTGAAACCCCTCCTTCTTTGTTCCTCCTGGGTTGCTCTAGCCTCTGACCTGGCTGTACCTTAACTGTCATCTGGAGGTGGAGAAGACCAGGAACACATTCTTCACTGTAGGTGACACCAAAAGTCTCTGTCACCTGCAGTAATGGGCATAGAAGTGCTGCCTCCCTCTGTGTGAGCTGTACCCTGTGAAGCACAGCACAGAGAGAGAGCATTTGGGCTGTGCAGGGGGGCAGACTGGTGCAGTCCCTGTAACTGAGTTTCAGCATGAAAAGCTGTATCTGGGCCATGGTTTTGATAGGAAAATGGAGCTTGAAGAATAAACTGTAGATGGTCTATAAAGTCTAGAGGTCCAGAGAGATTTTGTGGCACCTTTCAGGAACATTTACTGCCTTAACATATATACAGGAATCAAGGCTGCTCCAACAGCAGTATTAGCAATGTAATTGGAACACCTACTGCTCAGGCACCACAGCCCAACCCAGTTTACATCACCATCACCATCTTCTTTCTCCTCCTCCTCCTCATTATCACCTCTGTTACAGCTATTTTACTTCATCACCAACATTTGCAGTGCATGGTGGAGGATTTCCATATCAACCCAGTGTGCCCTTTCTTTCAAACTGGGAACTTCCTTCTATTCTCTATGGGGGAAGCCTGCTCCCACCACCCAGAAAACCACCTGTTTTTGATAGCATTTTCCAAATTTCCCCAGAGGAAGAACTGGACCCCATTGATGGTCTTTTTCACTGAAATCCAGTCTGAGTTTCTTTTCAATTAATGAGACACTTTCTGTATTTGTATCATTTAATTAGAAAAAAGTTAAAGATCCATACAAGTATTCCCTTTCATTGGTAGAGGTAGTTGAGGCCCAGGGAGACTCAAATGCCAGGACAACCGAGAATAGTGTTGTGATATTAAGGAAATGACCCAGGTATCCTGAATTTAGGTCTTGATCTTGTTGTAGTAGTTTGTCCAGGTCACCTGGGGAAGCAGAGGGCATAAAGGCCTGGCTCAGAGTCACAGCTTGGGTCCCACACAGCTTAGTGCCCACTCTTCCATGGCCTGACCATCACCAGTGGCCCAATTTAGCTTGCAGGTAATGGTATCCATGGGGTTGTGCCCAGATTAGAGGTGGCAAACATGGAGAGTGAGCAGGTCACTGTGCAGAGCTGGTCTGATGCTGACTGAATCTCCATGTACTCTTGCCTGCTCCCTTCTTTCCTGAATAGGGGGTTTAAGGTTTCTCATGGTCACCTCTACTGGGAGAACCTGATTCTTATTGGAACACAGGACAAGTAGTTTCAGGAGAATGAAGTGTGACTTTTACATGCCACCTCCACAGTCTCCCCTGCTTTGAGATCAGAGTAAGGACCAGGCCCAGGGTCCGGTGGGAATGAGTCTGGGTATAGGGCCTTGGCTAGTCACCTGTGTAGAGGGAGTAGCAGAGGATTCCAGGGCATGCTGGAGATGCCTTAGTGCTCTTCCTCCTGACCCATAGCTGGGCAGAGCTATGGTTCTCAAAACAGAAATTGGAACTCAAGGGGAATGCAAGCTGTGCCTCCCAGACTGGTCTTCACACCTTGCCTCTGTTCCAGGGTACTGAAGTTGGTGCAGCTCTTGATGATTCTAGAGTAATTTAGAGGGTACAACCTAGTGGGAAAGGGGTTGGAGTGGGAAGCTCTTTCAGGCCCTATTTCCAGTAACACTGTTTCCCATCACTGGGAGGAGGAGGCCTTTACCCTACTCACTGCAGCTTCATAGCTTTTCCATAAGGAGCCCATGACTCTAGCACCAAATCACGGAGGTCGTGAGGTACACTTTAGTCTATAGGGCTACACTGCTCTGCAGAGGACCTGACCTTTAAGGAAGACAGTAAGAGGAAGGGTGTTTCTCTGTGGAATACAGAGGAAGGCAACCTCAAATATCGGATTCTTCAATTGAAATAATCCCTGCATTTTAAATTATTGTTTCTGTTCTTGTGAAAATTAGATTCTTTATACAGGCATCGATGAATTATGTGAGTGTAGGAATAAACTCATTTTTTTAATTTTTAAATTTTATTTCTTCCAATTAGTTGTACATGACAGTAGAATGCATTTACACATTTTGATAGATCATACATAATTGGAGTGCAACCTACCACCTTCCTGATCATACATACTGCAAGATCACATAGGTCATACCATCATACATGCACATCAGCTAATTATGTCTGTTTCACTCTACTATTATTCCTTCTCCCATACCCCTTCACCTCCCTTTATTCCCCTTTACCAAATATAAAGTAACTCTCTTCTTCCCTATCCCACCAGCCTCATTGTGAATTAGCTTTCACATTTCAGAGGAAACATTCAGCGTTTGGTTTTTGAGGTTTGGCTTATTTCACTTAGCAAGATATTCTCTAACTCCCTCCATTTATCAGCAAATGCCAGAATTTCATTCTTCTTTAAAATTGAATAATAAGTTTCTATCATATATTTATATGTGTGTATGTATCACATTTTCTTCATCCATGTAATGTAATACAAAGCTGCTCCCCCACCATTTACATTGCATCACAACATATCTTGTCAGTCTGAAAGCTCCTCTCCCCGCCCTTTCTGCTACAGCCATTTCCCTGCCTCTCAACTACTTGTCAGTCTGTGAACATCCTAGCTAGCTATTGGTTCATCAGTCAGCTTACAAGTATCCTTTTCCATTATAGGACCCCTGTTAGCCCAGCGGAATTCAACTGCTTAGGGATAGCACCCCACCATCTTTTCTCTTGCTTTCTCTCTCCTACTCACTTTCTTTCTCTCTCCTCCTTGTTTTTCCACTCTCTCTAGCGTGCACCCTTTCTCTTTTCCTCTCAATTTCTCTCTTACCCTGCAGGGAGACACTTTGTTTGCTTAATATACTCCCTTATGCAATCTCCCATGTCCAGCATGGTTTTTCGTGGGTTTCTTATAATCTATTCATTTGTTGCAGGACATCTAGATTGGTTCTATATTTTAGCTATTGTGAATGAAGTTGCTATAAACATTAATGTGACTGTGTTACTGTAGTATGTTGATTTTAAGTCCTTCAGGTATAAACCGAGGAGTTGGATAACTTCATCAAATGGTGGTCCCATTCCAAGTTTTCCTAGAAATCTCCGTACTGCTTTCCATTATGGTTGCACCAATTTGCAATCCTACCAGCAATGTATAAGTGTATCTTTTTTCCCTGCATCCTCACCAACACTTGTTTTTGCTTATACTTTTCATAATTTCCATTCTGATTGCTATGAGATGAAATCTTAGAGTACTTTTGATTTGTATTTCTCTGATTGCTAGAGATGTTGAAAATTTTTTCATATATCTGTTGATCGATTATGTACCTTCCACGAAATGTCTGTTCAATTCCTTCTTCCATTTATTGATTGGGTTATTTGTTTTTTCGGTGTTAAGTGTTTAGTGTTCTTTGTATATCCTAGAGATTAATGCTTTATCAGACCTTCATGTGGGAAAGATTTTCTCCCAATCTGTAGACTCTGTCTTCATAAACTCATTTTTGATATAGAAATGAGTGTTGTACTTTTTCTTCAATACACTCAATTATCAAGTTTACATGAGTAATGGGGAGCAGTCAGGGTTCAATTCCCAATAGATGATGAAGGACCTTACATCTTGTAGGTGGTTTGGGTGGAGGGAAGTGTGATCAGCAGGAGGCATCCAAGATGATCTCATGTGCCATCAGATGCTGGAATGGATTTGTGGCTTCCTGGAAGTGTTGTTGGGCTGTTTCTGGAGCCACTTTGTTGGTCTTAGGGAACTCGGGTTGTTCGCTGGCACCTACTTAGTTGTGGAGGAGGCTGACTTCCCCAGGGGTTTTGCTATCATGTCAAAATGACTTCCCTGAAGCTCATGGGGCCAGAAGCTTCTAGCTATGTTCCTGGTTCTGGCCTAGGCAGGGCCTGACACAGATTACAGGGACAACCCTAGGCTTACAGAGGGGAAGTCTTGGAGTCGTGCGGGGAGATCATGGATGAAAGGGAAACATGACTAGAGGGGGTGCTGCAGAGGGATAAAGGAGTTGGAAGACACTTCTGGGAAGAAACTGCAGCAGGGATGGCCAGGTTTCCCTCCCTGCTAGGCCTCAGGGTAGCTTGGACAGTCAAGGACACTCCCTCCAACTGGAACGCTGCCAAGGACACTAATACTGCTGTTTACTGGTGAGGAGTTCTGCTTCCTCTAATGTTGAAGTTTGGACACTAGAGAAGTACACCAAGGCAGGCACGTTAAGCAGGTTTTATTTAAAGTAGTAATAATACAGACTTCTCCAAAGGGGAGGAGGGGGCCATGGCTGAAGTTCTAGAATCCCAAGAAGTGAGCACACCCTATATCTTTTATAGGTTAAGGTCTCTTTTGTTCTCCAGTTCTCTCCCCCATCTCTCCTTCCTGCCTATGTGACTGGGCCTGGTTTTGCAGGTGAGATGCATAAAGAGATGGGCAGGGGGAGGGCCAAAGTGATTCAGCTAGGCAAGGACCCAGGGAGCATTAATTAGCACCTCCTTGCCTGCAGTCCTTGATAAGACAGGTAAATTTGGTACTCAATAGACTCCAGAGATCCTTAACATTCCATTCTCCCAGGGCAGTCTCCAACTTCCAGAGGCAGATGGCTTTCTTGGCCTCCATTTCCTCCATTTGACCCGATCCCCATCCCCTATTTCTACACTGACTGCCTGTCCCCAATCCTGCCTTTAACACCACTGGGGGAATCTTGCATATTCATTTCTATCCCAGTGAAGAGGAGTCCTTTGGACAGGGATGTTTGACCTATGTACCCTGTATGTGGACATATGTTTTCATTCATGGCCTGTGCAGGGAGGGAATAAGAAACTCATGGAGGTTTGGAATGACTACAAATAAAATTCTGAAAATTAATATCAAGAAATAAAGGAAATACACAGAAAATATATTTTGTAAAATTGGGGTTTGATGGGCAGAAAAGATCTGATGGGTCTTTTCCTATAAAAGTAGAAAGCCCATGAATGCTTTAATTATAGGGAAGCACAGCAAAATAAATAATGTCTAGTATCTTAAGTTTGACAAATGTACTACAATTATGTAAGATGTTAGCAGGTGAAATGGGTCAGATATATGGAAACACTGTGGTATCTTTGTGTCTCTTTGTGAACCTGAAATTATTCCAAAAGAAAATTTAATTATTTCCATTAAAAAAATTAAAACAGACACACACACACACACACACACACACACACACACAAACAAAATTGAAGTCTTTGTGAATTTGGTGTGATTGGGAACTTTTCACTTGCACAGTAATTCTTCCTTCCAGGCAGCTGGCACTATAAGGCCAGTTGGGGCACTGGTAACTCTACCTACCTCCAGGAAGATGCTTTGCATCTAGAGCTGTCTGAGCCAATGAATTCTGCATTATCTCAGGATTGTCTTTGAGCAGGACAATTGTCAAGGCAACAAAGCCATCTAAGATCCCTCAGATTACAGAGAGTTCTCCCAGGGGCAGACTTCCTTTTAGAGATGGCTTAGACAGGCCCACAGCTCATTAGTGGCTTCCAACAGTGTGTGTCTGCTTTCCTCTGGGAATGTCACATGCTCCCCTCTCAAGTGTTCACTGTCATTCTGCAGGGAGTGTTTCTTGGGGGCTGAAAACCGAAACCATTAGTGTCAATTTCACTGTTGGACCCAGGACACTTGTGTTCAGGAGGAGAAGTTGTAAATGTAATCTTTGCTTTTGGGACATTCCTGAAAACAGATTTCCCAGGTAAACAACTGGGTTAACTGAAGAAATAGTTATGACCTGGGCAAATGGTGAGATTATGAAATAAAAGTTTACTAATTAACACCCACAGCAAGAACCCCAATCCTAGTGTGTACCACCCCTACCTAGTACACTGCTGGTTACATGAATACTCATCAACTCCTTCCCTGAGGGACCTACCTTAGACCCCCACAGGATACATCCTCCAACTGTAGAACCATCCCCTGTCCTCTAGCTTCTTAACCATAGATAAGATCCTGCCACAGTGAAATTCTACTTAGTACTAAGACTCAATTTTGTGTAAGTAAAGTCTTGCTGTGGCCTTTGGGAGTTGGCATCTCAAGTCAATAAAATCACTTGCTCAGATTCCAAAGGAATCCACTGATCCTGGAGAGATACAGGAACCTTCCCATTTTCTCTCAGGAAAGAGGGGACAGTGGTGCAAGTAGAGACTTCCTCCATTTCACTTGGAAAATTCTCTACTGTGAGATTAACAAGGGCAGGGAGGGGCCATGGGTACCAGGCTGGTGGAGGTTTTTGTCTCACTTCCCTGTCTGCCTGTGTCACTGTGAGCAGCACTGCTGCCATCCCACACCTGACAGTAATAGTCAGCCTCATCTCCAGCCTGGGCCCCACTGATGGTCAGGGTGGCTGTGTTCCCAGAGTTGGAGCCAGAGAATCTGTCAGGGATCCCGGAGGGACGGTTGCTATCTTGGTAGATGACCAGCAGAGGGGCCTGTTGTGGTTTCTGCTGGTACCAGTATGCATATTTACTTCCAATGTTGTTGCCTTCACAGGTGATTCTGGCCGTCTGTCCTGGGGTCACCGATACTGAGGGTGGCTGAGTCAGCACGTATGAGGCTACAGAGCCTGTAAGGAAATAAAAGGAGAGAGGGGGAATAATGGTGAGGGAAACCTCCTCTGTCTTGGAAGAGCTTCAGGAAAACTGTGGCCCCAAGGGCATGCCCTGGCATCAAAATCAACCATAGTGCCTCTGAGTCTGACTGGGGAATGGAGATGTGAATCCATGACCATTCCCCTCCCCTTCACTGCTCAGGCTCACACAAGAGAGAGCACAGTTTTGGAATTTTAGTGCAGAGTCATCCTGCAGCAGGTTCCTGAGCTTCCTGGTCACCACCGATAAAGCCCTGCTGGGCTCAGAATTATGGACAGGTTTTTAACCTGGAGCCTTGGGCTGTGGTGTATATTCAGGCAGCACCTGTGCATTGAGCCAGGAGGCTGAGGAGAAGGGCCGTCCAGGTCATGGTGTCCTGTGGCTGCTTCTTGAGTCCCAGGCTGGTGTGTGTTCCCCAAGGGGTCTCTTATTTTCTTGTTGGGGAGAGCTGCTCATTATGCAAATCAACCCAGGTCAGGGCTGCTACTGGAGGAAGCACTGGGGTGTTCAGAGCAGGGCTCATCCCCAGGGACACTGAGAGGGGAGGGGCAGCCATGAAGAAACACCCTCAGCCCACAGAAGGCTCCTTAACTTGCTGGTCCTGACTGCTAGACCATGTCTCCATCCCAAGCTATTTTCTAGCCTTGAATATGGACTGGGCTGGTTATAGAAAGATGAGTTTGTCTTTGTAATCTGAACCAAGTATGTGGTTGAATATAGAAGGATCTGTAGCCTCATACGTGCTGACTCAGCCATCCTCAGTATCGGTGACCCCAGGACAGACGGCCAGAATCACCTGTGAAGGCAACAACATTGGAAGTAAATATGCATACTGGTATCAGCAGAAACCACAACAGGCCCCTCTGCTGGTCATATACAGCTCCTAGGCTGTGTGGGTCAACCAAATTCCTCTGAGTATTCCTGGTATCTTAAAGAGCCAATGACGTGCAATGTCTCTCTGTCTCTGGTGAGAATGCCTCATTCAGATCTTGGATGCTCTATCTCCTATTTCCAGCATGTTCTGGGCAGGTTCAACACCTATACTGTAATTCTACTGATGGTTAGAGAGTTTCAGAATGAATGGTGGACTGAGAATTCCTGGACCTATGCCATATCAACAGGGCCATTCTACAAAGGTCAGATCTGGGAGACATAGACATCAAAGAAAATGTACATTAATGTTAATGACAGTACTGGAGAAAAAACTTCAGTGTTTTCACCAGGTCTCATTCCATGGTCACTAATCCTCCTGCATGTGGAAACTCTCTGCCAGAGAGTTGGCATGTGCCAACTCTCTGGTTGAGATATGCTATTCAGAGATTGGCTCAATGAAATTAGGTGGGTGTGGGAAAAGGAGGTTTCAGGAAAAGCAGGAAGACTTCCTGTGTAAATGCCTAACACAGAGGAAAATTCTTCAAGAGCAATATTTGAGAGAAATGGAGACCTTAAATTTGTACTTGTTTCAAACATGATTTTGTAGCAAAATGACACCTTTTCCTCTAGATCTCAGGTTGAGGTCAGAAAACGTTTGCATGTTTGAATCTTACGTATTTAGTAATTTTTTTTTTAGTGTTACCAAGTGCATTTTGATTCATTGTACACAAATGGGGTACATCTTTTCATTTCTATACCTGTTCATGATGTAGATTCATACTATTAGTGTTATCATACATGTACATAGTGTAATGATGTCTGTCTCATTCTACCATTTTTCATACCCCTGCACCTCCTCATCTCATTTCCCTCTATGTAATTAAATTTCCTCCATTCTTGTCTCACTCCCATTATATACCATCATACAGTTATCAGGGAAAATATTCAGTCTTTGGTTTTTTGGGATTGACTTATTTCACTTAGCATGATATTCTCCAGTTCCATCCATTTATCTGCAAATGCTGTAGTATTATTCTTCTTTATGGATGACTAATATTCCATTGTGTATAAATACCACATTTTCTTTAATCATTCATTTGTTGAAGGGCATCTATGTTGGATCCATAATTTAATTATTGTGAATTGAGCCACAAAAACATTAATGTGACTGTATTGCTGTAGTATGATAATTTTAAGTTCTTTGTGTATAAACTGAGTAGTGGGATAACTCTCTCAAAAGGTGGGGCAGAAAATATAGCCTGTTCAACAAATGGTGCTGGGAAAATTGGAAATCCATATGCAGTAAAATGAAATAAACCTCTATCTCTCACCCTGCACAAAACTCAAACCAAAATGGATCAAGGACTTAGGAATTAGACCAGAGACCCTGCACACTTTGACTTTGCTGGTGGAGTTTCAAACTGGTACAGTCACTCTGGAAAGCATGTTAGAATCCTGAGGTCCACACCCAGCCCATGCCTAAGTGGTCCTGTTAGGTGGTTCTCCACTGCCCCCTGGTGGCCAGTCCACACTGGCTGCTGCATGTTCAGGGCACTCTTGGTCCAGGTGTACATTCAGACACAACCTACCTCTCAGGCCCAGGATTTCTTGAACTCTGGCCAAGGGATGACTTTCATCTTCTTCGTGTGAATGTGATCACTCTCATGACAAGGAAGTATTGTGATCAATCTCATGACCAGAAAAGATAGGCCCAAATCTTCATCATGTTGGCTTAGGATCACACATCCTTAACAGGACTCCCAAAGCTGAAGAAAGGAAAGCAAGAATCAATAAATGGAATGGATTTGAACTAAAAAGCTTTTACTCGGCAAAGGATACAATCACTAATGTGAAAAGAGAGCATAGAGAGTGGGAGAAAATCTTTTCCACATGCACTTCATATGGAGCACTAATCTCCAAAATATATAAAGAACTTACCAAACTTTACACCAAAAATACAAAGAATCAAATAAATAAATGGGCCAATATACTGTACAGACAATTTCCAGAAGAAGGTATATAGGCCATTAATAAATATATGAAACTGTTCAACATCTATACTAACTAGAGATATGGAAATTAAAACAACTCTAAGATTTCATCTTACTTCAATTAGAGTGGCCATTATCAAGAACACAAACTATAATAGATGTTCGTGTGGATGTGGGGGGAAAGGCACACTTTGACTTTGCTGGTGGAGTTTCAAATTGATGCAGTCACTCTGGAAAGCATGTTAGAATCCTGAGGTCCACACCCAGCCCATGCCAAAGTGGTCCTGTTAGGTGGTTCTCCACTGCCCCCTGGTGGCCAGTCCACACTGGCTGCTGCATGTTCAGGGCATTCTTGGTCCAGGTGTAAATTCAGACACAACCTACCTCTCAGGCCCAGGAGTTCTTGAACTCTGGCCAAGGGATGACTTTCATCTTCTTCGTGTGAATGTGATCACTCTCATGACAAGGAAGTATTGTGATCAATCTCATGACCAGAAAAGATAGGCTCAGATTACACAGGAAAATATGGACAGGTGCATTCAGAAAAAGAGGTTTAAAAACCACTTGAGTTGTCTCTTCCTATTTCTCTAGGGTGGTGAATATCATGGAAATGGTTCCAAAGCCTGGTGCTGGGTGACACCAGACTCAGGAATCAACTCTTCCTAGGGTCAGGTGCAGGTGCAGAGTCACCTTGGGTGAGTGATGGCTCCAGAACCACAGAAACAGACAGGAGACCATTTTCCACCAATGCTTATTCAGACCCACTGTGATCTCCACCAGGTTTCATCCTGGGAATTCAGAGGAACATGATATACTCTTGTTCTAGAGTTTCCATCTTCTGATTGGGTCTGTGTGTTGGACCACCTAGTTTTCAGTCTAATGAACTGTCCCATTTACCAGAGCCTTGCGTGTTGTCCGCTCTGCTTCTTCTAAATCCACACACATTTTTCCAAATTCCAAGCACCCAGTATTGACCATGCACTGCAATGCACAACCACAGCAGGGAGTACTCAGTTCAATACACATCCTCATCAGTGCAAATCTATGCTTGTGAGGGAGGGAAATTATTTTTCCTCCTAAATATGGGTGTCATGGTTGGAACCACATAAATTCATACTGGGGCTTAAGTTAGCTAGGAAAATTGTAAGGTTAAGATGGGAAGGAGTTTGGAACAGAAGCTGAAAATGACCCCAGATCCCACAGTGAGTGGGTGAGTACTGTAAGACAGGAAATATTATGCCTCCGACTTGTTCATTTGGAAGAGCAAAATTATTCTTCATATGCTCATGAAACTGTTTTCATGCATGTGTTCTTGCATTAAAAAGAAAAAATCTGGCACCCACTTGGAAAATAATGAGCACAAATATTTCAATTAACTAAAACAATGTTAGTGAGAGTACCATGCAGGGACAATGATAGGCAGATAATTAATACAGTGATTATAGAAATCAACAGGAAGCCTTTGATATAACATGGGGCTGGTAATCTTCCTGCAGATGTGTCCCTGGTGCTGCCATCAGGACTGGTGAGAAACAAATCACAGCACAAATGTGTGCACAATGGAGTCCTGGAAGTGTGGGAAAAGTTTGTGTGGGATGTGGGATGAGGGGAGAAGAAAGTGGCAATGAGAGAGGATAAGGACTGAATCTTTGTGGTCCAACATAATATTATATCCTAAGGAGGGTTTTGAGGGCAGGACAAATGCACAATCAGAGCAGTTGATGAGCAAATTCCCAGGTAATAAACTCAGTTCTATGGCATCTGGGTAGCACATTTTGACCCTCAAGCACAGGGAGAGGGAGATGAGGCACAGTGGATTCCTCCAGTCACTGCCCTGCTTACTTGGGACTTGATACACTCAGAGGGTGGTTGCTGGTTCCTCTCCTCTACCCTGAACCTACCATGCATCCGGATGGGAACTTAAGTTTCAGCCTGTGCCTCCTGTCCTGGGACAGGTGTTGAGTGTCCTCCACTGCCTGGTGAGTGACACAGCAATGTTTTCCTTGATCAGCTACAGATTCTCTGACCTAGGGGTAAAGAATATGGGCAGTGTACTGCACAGGAAGGAAAAGAAACTGTGCTGAGAAAGGGAGTCACTATTGCCTGCTCACCCTGGGAGAAGGTGAGAAGGGCAGAAGTATTAGACTCCCAATAATTAACTCCCCTAGATGTACAAGTGTTATTTTATGCTGGGAAAGGGGGTGGAATGATCCCCAACCAAAAGTTATGGGTCCTGAAACACAAGGCTTCTTCCTGTGACTAATCAGCTGCCTGTAAGGGGCATTGCTACCCTTAACTTGGACATAGGCAGACTACTGGAAGTGTGTACAGCTCCCTGTGCCATTCCCAAAGACCAAATTTTCAGATTAGAAACAACTGTAGCTGTCATTTCATGGATATTTAACCCAGAACTGTCCTTGAATTATTACTTAGGCTATATGGATTTGTTCACAAATGTCATCTATTGATAGCTCAGGACCTATTAACATAAAATGCAAATGTAATTATCACTGGTAGTTTTTGCATTAAATGATATGGGGTTGGTTTTTTTTCTTTATGGTCCAGCACTTCCGCAAGTTAGGCATCACTTCATATGCAACTCTGGAAGGCATACTTAGAAGATCGTTTTTTGCTTTTTAAAAGTGTCACAAATCTCCAAAACTTATAAAGAAAATACAAAACTTTACACCTAAAATACAAAGAACCCAATCAATAAATGGACCAAAGAACTGGATAATATACAGAAGAAGACATACAGGCAATTAATAAATGTATGAAAAAGTGTTCAACATCTCTACTAATTAGAGAAATGCAAATTAAAAACTCTAAGATTTCATCTTACTCCAATTAGAATGGCTATTATCAAGAACACAAACAATAATGGATGTTGGCGTGAATGTGAAGAAAAAGGCACACTCATACTTTGGTGGTGGAGTTGAAAATTGGTGCAGCCACTCTGGAAAGTAGTGTGGAGAATCATCAGAACACTTGGAATAGACCCACCTTTAGTCCCAGTTATCCCCCTCCTTTGGTTCATACCCAAAGGACTGAAAATTAGCACACTACATTAATGCAGCCACATCAGCATTTAAAGCAGCTTGATTCACAATACCTAGATAGGGTAAACAACCTACATGCCCTTCAACTGATGAATGTAAAAGAAAAATTGATTTGTATACACAATGGAATATTATTAACCCATAACGGAGAATAATATGGCATTTGCAGATAAATGGATGGAATTGGAGAATATCATGCTTAGTGAAATAAGTCAATCCCAAAAAACCAAAGGCTAAATGTTTTCCCTGATAAGTGGATGATGATATATAATGGGGGTGGATGGTGAGAGAACAATGGAGGAAATTTATAATACATAGAGGGAAATGAGAGGGAGTGGGCATGAAAAATGGTGGAATGAGGCAGACATCATTAACCCATGTACATGTAACATTACATGAATTGTTTTGATCTACATTGTGTACAAACACAGAAACGAAAAAATGTACCCTATTTGTGTACAATGATTCAAAACACATTCTGTAAAAATAAAAAAAAAATTTAAAAGTTAATGAAAAAGGATTGCTTTAGCTATTCTGGGATTTTATTCTTCCAGAGGAATTTCATAATTTCCTGCTGTATTTCTGTAAGGTACATCATTGGGATTTTAATTGGAGTTGCATTGAATCTGTATAGCACTTTTGGTAGTATGGCCATTTTGACAATATTAATTCTTCCTATCCAAGAACATGGGAGATCTTTCCTTCTTCTAAGGTTTTCTTTAATTTCTTTCTTTAGTGTTCTGTAGTTCTCATTGTAGAGGTCTTTCACCTCTTTTGCGAGATTGATTCCCAAGTATTTTATTTTTTTCCAAGCTATTGTGAATGGGGTAGTTTTCCTGATTTCTCTTTCTGAAGATTCATCGCTTATATATAAAAATGCCTTAGATTTATGTGCATTCATCTTATATCCCGCTACTTTACTGAATTCACTTATGAGATCTAAAAGTTTTCTGGTGGAATTTCCTGGTTCCTCTAAGTATACAATCATATCATCAGCAAATAGGGATAGTTTGAGTTCTTTTCCTATTCGTATCCCTTTAATTTCTTTGGTCTGTCTAATTGCTCTGGCTAGAGTTTCAAGGACGATATTGAATAGAAGTGGTGAAAGAGGGCATCACTGCCTTGTTACAGTTTTTAGAGGGATTGCTTTCAGTTTTTCACCATTTAGAATGATATTAGCCATGGGCTTAGCGTAGATGGCCTTTACAATGTTAAGGAATGTTCCCACTATCCCTATTATTTCTAGTGTTTTGAGCATGAAGGGGTGCTGTATTTTATCAAATGCTTTTTCTGCATCTATTGAAATAATCATGTGATTCTTGACTTTAATTCTATTGATATGGTGAATGACATTTATTGATTTCCTGATGTTGAACCAACCTTGCATCCCTGGGATGAAACCCACTTGATCATGGTGCACTATCTTTTTTTTTGAATTTCCAGTACTTCTTTTTTTTTTTTTATTGTAAACAAATGGGATACATGTTGTTTCTCTGTTTGTACATGGCGTAAAGGCATACCATTTGTGTAATCATAAATTTACATAGGGTAATGTTGTTTGATTCATTCTGTTATTATTTTTCCCCTTCCCCCCCACCCCTCCCACCCCTCCCACCCCTCTTTTCCCTCCATACAGTCCTTCTTTCCCCATTCTTGCCCCCCTCCCTAACCCTAACTCTAACCCTAACACTAACCCCTCCCAACCCCCATTATATGTCATCATCCACTTATTAGCGATATCATTCATCCTTTGTTTTTTTGAGATTGGTTTATCTCACTTAGCATGATATTCTCCAGTTTCATCCATTTGCCTGCAAATGCCATAATTTTATCATTCTTTATGGCTGAGTAATATTCCATTATATATATATACCATTGTTTCTTTATCCATTCATCAATTGAAGGACATCTAGGTTGGTTCCACAATCTGGCTATTGTGAACTGAGAAGCTATGAACATTGATATGGCTGTATCTCTGTAATATGCTGATTTTAAGTCCTTTGGGTATAGGCCAAGGAGTGGGATAGCTGGGTCAAATGGTGGTTCCATTCCAAGTTTTCTAAGGAGTCTCCATGGTGCTTTCCAGAGTGGCTGCACTAATTTGCAGCCCCACCAGCAATGTAAGAGTGTACCTTTCTCCCCACATCCTCGCCAACACCTGTTGTTGCTTGTATTCTTGATAATCGCCATTCTAATTGGGGTGAGATGGAATCTTAGGGTGGTTTTGATTTGCATTTCTCTTATTACTAGAGATGTTGAACATTTTTCCATATGTTTGTTGATTGCTTGTAGATCTTCTTCTGTGAAGTGTCTATTCATTTCCTTAGCCCATTTGTCAGTTGGATTATTTACATTCTTGGTGTAGAGTTTTTTGAGTTCTTTATAGATTCTGGAGATTAGCGCTCTATCTGAAGTATGATTGGCAAAGATTTTCTCCCACTCTGTAGGCTCTTTCTTTGCATTGCTGATAGTTTCCTTTGCTGAGAGAAAGCTTTTTAGTTTGAATCTATCCCAGTTATTAATTCTTGCTTTTATTTCTTGTGCTATTGGAGTCCTGTTGAGGAAGTCTGGTCCTAAGCCGACATGTTGAAGCTCTGGACCTATTTTTTCTTCTATAAGATGCAAGGTCTCTGGTCTGATTCTGAGATCCTTAATCCATTTTGAATTTAGTTTTGTGCATGGTGAGAGATATGGGTTTAGTTTCATTCTGTTGCATATGGATTTCCAATTCTCCCAGCACCATTTGTTGAAGAGGCTATCTTTTCTCCATTGCATATTTTTGGCCCCTTTGTCTAGTATGAGAAAATTGTATTTATTTGGGTTTGTGTCCATGTCCATGTCCTCTATTCTGTACCATTGATCCACCTTTCTATTTTGGTACCAATACCATGCCGTTTTTGTTACTATTGCTTTGTAGTAGAGTTGAAGATCTGGTATTGCAATACCCCCTGCTTCACTCTTTCTGCCAAGGATTGCTTTAGCTATTCTGGGTTTTTTATTCTTCCAGATGAATTTCATAATTTCCTGCTGCATTTCTGTAAGGTACATCATTGGGATTTTAATTGGAGTTGCATTGAATCTGTATAGCACTTTTGGTAGTATGGCCATTTTGACAATATTAATTCTTCCTATCCAAGAACATGGGAGATCTTTCCTTCTTCTAAGGTTTTCTTTAATTTCTTTCTTTAGTGTTCTGTAGTTCTCATTGTAGAGGTCTTTCACCTCTTTTGCGAGATTGATTCCCAAGTATTTTATTTTTTTCCAAGCTATTGTGAATGGGGTAGTTTTCCTGATTTCTCTTTCTGAAGATTCATCGCTTATATATAAAAATGCCTTAGATTTATGTGCATTGATCTTATATCCCGCTACTTTACTGAATTCACTTATGAGATCTAAAAGTTTTCTGGTGGAATTTCCTGGTTCCTCTAAGTATACAATCATATCATCAGCAAATAGGGATAGTTTGAGTTCTTCTTTTCCTATTCGTATCCCTTTAATTTCTTTGGTCTGTCTAATTGCTCTGGCTAGAGTTTCAAGGACGATATTGAATAGAAGTGGTGAAAGAGGGCATCACTGCCTTGTTACAGTTTTTAGAGGGATTACTTTCAGTTTTTCACCATTTAGAATGATATTAGCCATGGGCTTAGCGTAGATGGCCTTTACAATGTTAAGGAATGTACCCACTATCCCTATTTTTTCTAGTGTTTTGAGCATGAAGGGGTGCTGTATTTTATCAAATGCTTTTTCTGCATCTATTGAAATAATCATGTGATTCTTGACTTTAATTCTATTGATATGGTGAATGACATTTATTGATTTCCTGATGTTGAACCAACCTTGCATCCCTGGGATGAAACCCACTTGCTCATGGTGCACTATCTTTTGAATATGTTTTTGTATGTGATTTGCTAAAATTTTGTTGAGAATTTTTGCGTTGATGTTCATTAAGGATATTGGTCTGAAATTTTCTTTCCTCGATGTGTCTCTGTCTGGTTTAGTTATCAGGGTAATATTGGCTTCATAGAATGAGTTTGGGAGGGTTCCCTCCTCTTCTATTTTATGGAATACTTTGAGAAGTATTGGAATGAGCTCTTCTTTAAAGGTTTTGTAGAACTCGGCTGAGAACCCATCTGGTCCTGGACTTTTCTTTGTTGGTAGGCTTTTGATGACTTCTTCTATTTCATTACTTGAAATTGGTCTATTTAAATTGTGTATGTCCTCCTCGTTCAGTTTAGGCAATTCATATGTCTCTAGAAACCTGTTGATGTCTTCAAAATTTTCTATTTTGTTGGAGTATAGATTTTCAAAATAGCTTCTAATTATGTTTTTTATTTCAGTCATGTCTGTTGTGATATTTCCTTGTTCATTCCAAATTTTAGTGATTTGGGTTTTCTCTCGTCTTCTCTTTGTTAGTGTGGCTAAAGGTTTATCAATTTTGTTTATTTTTTCAAAGAACCAACTATTTATTTTGTCAATTTTTTGTATTGTTTCTGTTGTTTCAATTTCGTTGATTTCAGCTCTGAGTTTAACTATTTCCTGTCTTCTACTACTTTTGGTGTTGGTCTGTTCTTCTTTTTCTAGGGCTTTGAGCTGTAGTGTTAGGTTGTTTATTTTTTGAGTTTTACTTCTTTTATTAAATGCACTCCATGAAATAAATCTTCCTATAAGTACTGCTTTCATACTGTCCCAGAGATTTTGATATGATGTTTCTTTGTTCTCATTTACCTCTAAGAATTTTTTAATTTCCTTCCTAATATCTTCTGTTATCCATTAATCATATAACAGCATATTGTTTAATCTCCAGGTGTTGGAGTAGTTTCTGTTTTTTACTCTTTCATTAATTTGTAACTTCAATCCATTATGATCTGATAGAATACAAGGTAGTGTCTCTATCTTCTTGTATTTGCTGACATTAGCTTTGTGGCATAATATATGGTCTATTTTAGAGAAGGATCCATGTGCTGCTGAGAAGAAAGTGTATTCTCTCTTGGTTGGATGGTATATTCTATAAATGTCTGTTAAGTCTAAATTATTGATTGTGTTATTGAGATCTATGGTTTCTTTGTTCAATTTTTGTTTGGAAGATCTGTCCAGTGGTGAGAGAGGCGTGTTAAAATCACCTAGTATTATTGTGTTATGGTCTATTTGGTTTCTAAAATTGAGCAGGATTTGTTTAGCATACATGGATGAGCCACTGTTTGGGGCATAGATGTTTATGATTGTTATATCTTGCTTATTTATGCTTCCCTTAAGCAGTATGAAATGTCCTTCTTTATCCCTTCTGACTAACATTGCCTTGAAGTCCACATTATCTGAAATGAGGATGGATACTCCAGCTTTTTTGCTGAGTCCATGTGCATGGTATGTTTTTCCCCATCCTTTCACCTTTAGTCTATGGGTATCTCTTTCTATGAGGTGAGTCTCTTGCAGGCAACATATTGTTGGATCTTTCTCTTTAATCCAATCTGCCAGTCTATGTCTTTTGATTGATGAATTCAGGCCATTAACATTCAGGGTTATTATTGAGATGTGATTTGTATTCCCGGTCATTTGGTTCATTTTTAAAATTTTATTTATTTATTTATTTATTTTTTGACACATCTTGGTGCCTCCTTTATTTGACAGTTCCTTTAGGGTAGTTCCTCCCTTTGCTGATATGCTTCTTTGTTTTTTTATCTCTTCTTCATGGAATATTTTGCTGAGAATGTTCTGTAATGCTGGCTTTCTTTTTGTAAATTCTTTTAGCTTTTGTGTATCATGGAATGATTTTATTTCATTGACAAATTTGAAGGTAAGTTTTGCTGGGTATAAGATTCTTGGTTGGCATCCACTTTCTTTCAGAGCTTGAAAAATGTTGTTCCAGGCCCTTCTAGCTTTTAGGGTCTGGATTGAAAAATCTGCTGATATCCGTATTGGTTTCCCCCTGAATGTAATTTGGTTCTTTTCTCTCACAGCCTTTAAGATTCTGTCTTTATTTTGTATGTTAGGTATTTTCATTATAATGTGCCTTGGTGTGGGTCTGTTGTAATTTTGTGTATTTGGAGTCCTATAAGCCTCTTGGACTTGATTTTCCATTTCATTCTTCAGATTTGGGAAATTTTCTGATATTATTTCATTGAATAGATTATTCATTCCTTTGGTTTGTTTCTCTAAGCCTTCCTCAATCCCAATAATTCTCAAATTTGGCCTTTTCATGATATCCCATAGTTCTTGCAGATTCTGTTCATGATTTCTTACCATCTTCTCTGTTTGTTCAACTTTGCTTTCGAGATTAAATATTTTATCTTCAATATCTGAAGTTCTGTGTTCCAGGTGTTCTATCCTTTTGGTTATGCTTTCTATGGAGTTCTTCATTTGGTTTATTATTTCCTTCATTTCAAGGATTTCTGTTTGGTTTTTTTTCAATATCTCTAACTCTTTATTGAAATGATCTTTTGCTTCCTGTATTTGCTCTGTTAACTGTCGATTGGTGCTATCATTCTATGCCTGCATTTGCTCTTTCATCTCATCATTCAATGCCTGCATTTGCTATTTCATCTCATCGTTTGCTTCCCTAATCATTTTAATTATGTACATTCTGAACTCCCTTTCTGTCATTTCTTCTGCCATGCTGTTGTTGGATTTTATTGATGTAACATCTAGATTTATTTGGGGCATTTTCTTCCCTTGTTTTCTCATAATGTTCAGGAATCAGTGGGTCATTAAGATATTGCAGATTTCCTCTATCGACTTATAATGTCCCTGAAGATTGCTAGTATATCCCCTCTTATCCTTCAGTAGCCTGCGGTCTTGGAGGAAGTTGATAATGCGGAGCTCCATGAAGAAGCTGCCTCTCTAGGGGTGGTGACCCTCAGGTGGCATATATTCCCTGCTAGTGGGCAGAGGTGCCTCCACTTGTTGACCAATGGTCATCCAACGGGGAACTAGGCTGTGGTCTGAGGCAAGTCCTGTTTGTGCCTGTGTCTCTGGTTTTACCGTCCCTGTGGGAAAACCTCACCCGGCCGGGAAGACTAACTCGGTGGGGACGTCTTGCTGATCAGTTCCCCTCCTAGAGGTTCCCCTCCTAGAGGTTCCCCTCAATCTACAACTACCACCTGGGCTGGGCTGTCTTCCTCTGCAACGTTCCCAGGGGCCCGAACCTACCTCCTGGGCCTGGGAGCCTCACCCTTCGCAGGCGAGTCTCCTTAGGCTGCCTCTCCCAGATAATCTGCCTGCAGTCCTGGAAACTTCGCTCCGCCCCTAGGCATGTCTCTGTGCGGCTCTTCCAGCAAGAAGCCACCTAGCTCCTGGGACCCTGCTCTGCACCTAATTGACTGGCTATGTGGCTCCTCCTCTGAGCCGCCACCTGGAGCCCCGTACAATAGCTCTGATACCCAGAGACTCGCCACACACCTCCTCCTCCAGACAGCGGCCGGGTTTCCAATGCAGTCACTAGGAGCCCAAGCAATTCACTTCACGTCTCCTCCTCCCGCAAACCGCCCGTAGCCCTAGGCAGTCACTCCAAGTCCAAGTGACCCGCCCTGTTCCTCCTCCTCCTCCTCCTCGGGGTAGCCCCCTGGGTGTTCAGGAGCGGTGGCTCCGAGACCAGGTGACTCACCACGCTGCTCCTCCAGGCAGGCCACCGGTGTTCAGGATCGGTCGCTTTTAGTCCAATCAACTCACCACTTGCCTCCTCCTCTGGCAATCGCCTGTGGCTCTGATGCAGTCACTCCTAGACCAAGTGACCCGCCGCACTCCTCCTCTTCCTCTGGGCAACCCCCCCGGTGTTCAGAAGTGGTCATTCTGGGTCTAAACAGCTCGTCATGCAGCTCCTCCTCAGGCAGCCGCCCGGAGCCTCAGTGGTTGCTCCGAGTCCAAGCGCTGTGCTGAGCCGCCTCCTCTACGAAGATTCCAGTTGTCCCTGAGCGGAGGCGGCGGCCCAGGCAACGGAGGTGGCGCGGACACCGGGAATGAAGGGGAAGAAGTCGAGGGCCTGCAGCTCTCCACCCATTGGCTGGAAGTGCTGCACACCTACTTGCACTATCTTTTTAATATGTTTTTGTATGCGACTTGCTAAAATTTTGTTGAGAATTTTTGCGTCGATGTTCATTAAGGATATTGGTCAGAAATTTTCTTTCCTCGATGTGTCTCTGTCTGGTTTAGGAATCAGGGTAATATTGGCTTCATAGAATGAGTTTGGGAGGGTTCCCTCCTCTTCTATTTCATGGAATACTTGAGAAGTATTGGAATGAGCTCTTCTTTAAAGGTTTTGTAGAACTCGGCTGAGAACCCATCTGGTCCTGGACTTTTCTTTGTTGGTAGGCTTTTGATGACCTCTTCTATTTCATTACTTGAAATTGGTCTATTTAAATTGTGTATGTCCTCCTCGTTCAGTTTAGGCAGTTCATATGTCTCTAGAAACCTGTTGATGTCTTCAAAATTTTCTATTTTGTTGGAGTATAGATTTTCAAAATAGCTTCTAATTATGTTTTGTATTTCAATCGTGTTTGTTGTGATATTTCCTTGTTCATTCTGAATTTTAGTGATTTGGGTTTTCTCTCGTCTTCTCTTTGTTAGTGTGGCTAAAGGTTTATCAATTTTGTTTATAGAACCAACTATTTATTTTGTCAATTTTTTGTATTGTTTCTGTTGTTTCAATTTCGTTGATTTCAGCTCTGCGTTTAAATATTTCCTGTCTTCTACTACTTTTGGTGTTGGTCTGTTCTTCTTTTTCTAGGGCTTTGAGCTGTAGTGTTAGGTCGTTTATTTTTTGAGTTTTACTTCTTTTATTAAATGCGCTCCATGAAATAAATTTTCCTCTAAGTACTGCTTTCATAGTGTCCCAGAAATTTTGATATGAAAAAAATAAATAAATTTTAAAAATGTCTACACGAACTGAATGACCCGAAGGTCAATTTTGTAATACCATTTGTGTTAGACTGGATAAAGAATTCAGCCAAGATTGAATATTATTAGGCATTTCAGAAGACATTTTAGTAAAGAGTACAAATCTCAATATGGCTTTGCAATCCCATGGTCACACACCTGTTCTGGCTTCTGATCTCTTTCGAGGACTGTTGTTTCATAAAAGTCACATTTTTCCCACCCAGGAGGCCGTGCACTCCCAAGTTTTGTCCATATCCCTCATGGGTGACAGAAAGTAAGGGATGGGCTATCTGTAAATTAATCCCTAAGGAAATTATTCTAATAGGAAAAATCACAGAGGATAATGATCTCTTTTGAATCAGGGGCATGACAATGCTAATATGGTTCTAATAATAGGAAGAGCCCCACTGTCCTTTATTTATAGTTGTTCAGGTAAAAAGGGGACCAGAAGAAGTTTCTTTTGTGATAAACTGGATTGGGTGGAGTTACGGAGGACATTTGCTCTAGTGGGTCATGTGACACATCCAGGACATGCAAATTCCGTCCTTGAGCCATTCTGCATGTGAACCACATACTTCAAGTCATCTGAAACACTCCCTCATGATTGCCCATATCTGAAAGCCAGATTTCCATATCTGATGGCTCAACTAAGCCTGATTTTGGAAGTCACAGACATTTTTCCACAGTGCGCTGCTAACGGAGGCACATTTCCACACAGAATTTATCTCTTCAATGACCGATGTGTGTGTTTTTGTGCAGCACATGGTTGAACTTTGGTTAGACTAGGGAGGCTCATGAACATATGTCCTTGGTAGTGGGAATGTAGTGGACTTTTTCTGTAATCACACCTGAGATCCAGGGGGGCATTGCTTAATGACATGTGCTATTGAGTGAGCTTGTCATCAGACACCAAGGGTTTTTCTGGGCAGATCAGCCCTTCATACCCTGAGGACTCCATGCTTTTGGGATCATAATCATTTTTCTTCTCTCAATACCAAGTTCTCAAAGGAAGATCAGAAAACAGGTCCCCCTTCTGATATTCCTACATGGTCAACACTCCATGTTGAAATGGAGAAAAGAGAGTGTGGGTGTGTAACCCAGCTCTCTGGAGTCATTTTCCATCCAGGAATCTGTGTACTGGTTTCTGCAAGGCTCTTTATGGAAGTGGCAAGACTGGTTTAAGAACCAACTAATTAGAGATCCAGGCCCAGCCCAGAGCCTCTGGGCAAGACTTCCCCTCCAGAGAGCGGGGGCCCAGAAAACCAGGCCCAGACCAACAGGGCCCTAGCCCGCATCTATCGCCTGTGCTGCGGTTGACCATCTGTCAACACCTGGAGATGCCTCTACCCACTAGCAAGGATTATGCCCCACCTGGAGGTCACCATCCCTTAAGGGGCTGCATCATTTCTGGGTCACTGCATTATCAACTTATTCCAAAACATCAGGTTACTGAAGACTAGGAAGTTTGATCAGTACTGTATAGTTTTATTTTAGAATTTTTTTATTAGTTGTAATATTATAATTATTCCTATTATACCTACTATTGTTCCTACTTTTCTTTTCTTGTATTAATATTTTCCTTATCCTCTCTACTTTCCTCTGTGTCTCTTCTTGGACACTCTCCCTTTTCTCATGCTAAAAACCAATTTCTTTTAATTCCACTTTCACTACTCCTATGACAGAGTACCTCTATAGATACACTTCTAATATTATCATTGTATCCTATACCCCTCATCATCCTCTTTGTCCACATTTAGAAATCATGGTCCTTATCCCAAACCTGTTGTCTAAGCTGTAGATAATAATTGTACCATAATCTCTTTATTCCATGTTAAAAGTTAGTCTTATTAAACAATATCACATTCATACGTATTGTTCCTTGGCACCACTGCCAAAAGATGATGGCAATCTTTACAACCATTATCTAAGTCTGAAGCAGGGAGGAGAGAGAGCTGTTAAATAAAACCTCCCACAGTTCAGATTCCACATCCTGCCCTAATAGCTGTTAAAATCAGGTTGTGCCCCTGCAAGGGACCCACCGTAGCCCTTCTAGATCCTTCTATCCAAGAGAGCAGGCTTTTAGTGCAGGTAGGCAGCCTGGGGGTAGAGGAAAGCAGAATTTTACTTCTACTGAAACAGGTGCCTCTCCTCTCCTTCTGCTTCGTGGGAGACCTGGAATACCAGGAAAACTGCCTGGGCCAGGAAGTGAAAGGAACTTCCATTTTTTTCAAAAGGCTGCTGGTCACTTTTGACTGAGGTCAAGGAGCCTCGTGTGAGTAGAAAAGACGTACTCCCTTAAATTTTCAGTGTGCTGGTGTGGTACTCTTGGCTATGCTTTTTGCCTTCCACATCTTCACTTAGGAATCATAAGAACATGTCACTAGAACAGTTGACACCATTCAGAGCCCTCAAAGACCCATGGTAGAACATCATGGATTATCACAAGACCATCAATCTGAATCCAGTTCGTGGGCATTGTCATAGCCAAACTCCTTCTGTACATCCAGAGGGTACTTGATCTATACCTGTTGTCCGCTGCTGCCTCTTTCCACCTCGTTGAGGCTGTTATATTCATCAGTCTCTGGAATCTTCATCATCATCACTGTTCTCCTCTGGGTACTCACTGTGCCAGTTAGTCTCACTGTTCTCATCATTTTCATCTTCATAAATGTCTTCTCGTTGTTGATCATCATTTACCAGGTCCCACTCCTGGCTGTAGGGCTGCACAGAGAGGATGTTCTCAAATCATCCTCGCGTGGCCATCTCCAAGTAGTAAATGTCATACACATAGTCATTGTACATTTGTTCCTCTTGCTGCCCGACTTCTAGTCCATCCTCAGATGCAGTCAACCTCTCACAGATCAACTCTACAGAATTGCAGAGGACCACACCTGGGTCAGATGTTTTGCAGGAGTCTGTGTTGGTGACCTCTGGGTCTTCCTCCTCATGGACTAGGTCCTCCTCAGGACTAGGTCCCGAAAGTCTGCGTCCCCAGCAGCTTCTGGAGTTTCTGGCACGTACTCTGACTTGGGGCTGCTGGGGGGTCCCTGAAGATTGGTGGCCAGAAACCACATGTTGTGATCCTCTTTCCGGACTAAGAGAGCTGAGGTGCAGAGATCACAGCAGAAATGCTGCTGGCTGCCCTGGGAAGGGAACCGAGCAGCCTGCAAGAGCTGCTGGACTCGGTCCTCCTGTGAGTGCATGGTGGCCACCAACAAGAAGACATTATTCTCCGACACTCTCTCCAGACCCTCCAGCAGCCGACTGGACCACGCTGCTCTGGAGGCACTTATGAGCAAGCACAAGAGCCTCCGCTGGCTCTGCCATGCACTTCCACTTTACCGGGAGCACTGCGGTCCTGCTTCCACAGCAGAGGTCGTGAAGCACTCATAATCTCTGTTTATTAAGACAATATGGTTAATATCTTTAAAAGGAACTATTTGAGTTAAGGATACATATTGTTTGTGTGGTGGGCTGCTAATATAGATCTCTCACTTCAAGGTGAATTACTGGAAATCTGCAGGGACACTCTAAGTTTATAGGTGGAAAATTCTAATACCTCAGATTTGAACTCCTAGAAGGCAACATATATAAGCAATATGTGAAAACAAGGGAAGAAAGTGTCCAAAATAATCCTAGATGCTACATCAATAGAATCCAATGACAGCATGGTGGAAGAAATGTCAGAAAGGGATTTCAGAATGTACATATTGAAGTGATCACAGAAGCAGATGATGAGATAAGACAGCAAATGCAGGTATTGAATGATTGCACCAATCAACAGTTAAAAGAGCAGATGCATGAAGCAAAGGGTCATTTCAATAAAGAGATAGAGATTCTGAAAATAAAACCAAACAGAAATTCTTGAAATGAAGAAAGCAATAAACCAAATTGAAAACTGCATAGAAAGCATAACAAATAGGCTAAAACATCTGGAAGACAGAATCTCAGACATTGAAGAAAAAATATTTAATCTTGAAAACAATGTTGACCAAACAGAGAAGATGGTAAGAAATCATGAACAGAATCTACAAGAATTATGGGATATCATGAAAAGACCAAATTTAAGAAATATTGGGATCGAGGCAGGCACAGAGATATAAACCAAAGGAATGAACAACCTATTCAATGAAATAATATCAGAAAATTTCCCACATCTGAAGAATGAAATGGAAAATCAAATAAAAGAGGTTTATAGGAAAACGAATACACACAATTACAACAGACCAACACCAAGGCACATTATAATGAAAATAGCTAACATACAAAATAAAGATAGAATTTTAAAGGCTGCGAGAGAAAAGAATCAAATTACATTCAAGTGGAAACCAATACGGATATCAGCAGATTTCTCAATCCAGACCCTAAAAGCGAGAAGGGCCTGGCACTTGTACTTGTACAAATTTTTAAGTATTTGTACAAAAGTTCAAGCATTTTAAAAGCTCTGAAAGAAAATGGATGCCAACCAATTCTCTTATACATAGCAAAACTTACATTCACATTTGAAGACAAAATAAAATCATTCCATGATAAAGAAAAACTAAAGGAATTTATAAATAGAAAGTTGGCACTACAGAACATTCTCATCAAAATATTCCATGAGGAAGAAATGAAAAAGAATGATGTAAGTCAGCATAGGGAGGAACTACCCTAAAGGAATAGCCAAATAAAGGAAAAATCAAGTCAAGTTAAAAACCAAAATAAGCCAAATTGATTGGAATACAAATCATATCTCAATAGTATTCCTGAATGTTAATGGCCTGAACTCATCAATCAAAAGACATAGACTGGGAGATTGAATTAAAATGAAAGACCCAACAATATGCTGCCTTCAAGAGACTCATCTCATAGAAAAAGATACCAATAGACTAAAGGTCAAAGGATGGGAACAAACATACCATGCATATGGACTCAGTAAAAAAGCAGGGCTATCCATCCATATATGAGATAAAGCAGACTTCAAGTCAAAATTAGTTAGAAGGGATAAAGAAGGATATTTCATACTCTTAAGGGAGCCATAAATCAGCAAGACATAACAATCATAAATATCTATCCCCAAACAATGGCTCATCCATGTACTTCATAAAAATCCTTCTCAGTGCCAGGAACAAAATAGACCACAACACAGTAATACTAGGTGACCTCAACACAACTCTCTCACCACTGGGCAGATCTTCCAATCAAATGGGAACAAAGAAACCATAGATCTCAATAACACAATTGATAATTTAGACTTAACAGACATATATAGAATATTCAATTCATCAATGATCAAGTACACTTTCTTCTCAGCAGCACACGGATCCTTCTCTAAAATAGACCATATGTTATGTCACAAAGATACTCTTAGAACATACAAAAAGATAGAGATACTACTTTGTGTTCTATCAGATCATAATGGAATGAAATTAGAAATCAATGACAAAATCAAAAACAGAAATTACTCCAACACCTAGAATTAAATAATACACTATTGAATGATATATGGATAACAGAAGACATCGGAGGGGGTGGGGGGGAAACAAAAAAATTCTTAGAGGTAAATGAGAAAAAAGATACAACATATCAAAATCTCTGGGACACTATGATTATAAGCCTATAGTACAAGTACAAATACTTAAGAGGAAAATTCATTGCATGGAGCACATTCAATAAAAAAAGAAAAACTCAACAAATAAATGACCTAACAATACAGCTCAAAGTCCTAGAAAAAGAACAGATCAACACCAAAAGTAGTGGAAGACAGGGAATAATAAAAATTAGAGCTGAAATCAATGAAATCAAAACAAAAGAAACAATTGAAAAAATTTGCCAAATAAAAAGTTGGTTCTTTGAAAAAATAAACAAAATTGATTTACCCTTCGACACACTAACCAATAGAAGGAGAGAGAAAATTCAAATTACTAGAATTCAGGATAAAAAAGGAAATATCACAACAGACACTATTGAAATACAAAACAGATGCTATTTTCCAACAAAATAGAAAATCACTAAGACATCAACAGGTTTCTAGAGACATATGATCCACCCAAACTGAAAGAGGAGGATATACAAAATTTAAATAGATGAATTTCATGCAATGAAATAGAAGTCCTCAAAAGACTACCAACAAAGAAAAGTCTGGAACCAGATGGACTCTCACCCGAGTTCTACAAGACCTTCAAAGGAGAGCTCATTCCAATACTCCACGAAGTATTCCAAGAAATAGAAGAGGACAGGGCCCTTCCAAACTCATTCTATGAAGTTAATATCACCCTGATACCAAAATCAGTCAGAGACCCATCCAGGAAAGAAAATTTCAGACCAATATCCTTAATGAACATAGATGCAAAATTCTTAACAAAATTTTACCAAATTGCATTAAAAACATTAAAAAGATAGTGCACCACCATCAAGTGGGTTTTATTCCAGGGATAAAAGGTTGTTTCAACATCTGGAAATCTATAAATGTAATTCACCACATTAACAGACTTAAAGTAAAGAATAATATGATTATTTCAATAGATGCAGAAAAAGGATTTGATAAAATACAGCATCCCTTCATGCACAAAACACTAGAAAAAATAGGGATAGTAGGAACATTCCTCAACATCATAAAGGTTATCTATGCTAAGCCCATGGCCGACATCATTCTACATGGAGAAAAACTGAAAGCATTCCCCCTGTAACCGAAAGAAGGCAGGAATGCCCTTTTTCACCAGTTCTATTCAACATCATCCTTGAAACTCTAGCCAGAGCAATTAGACAAACCAAAGTAATTAAAGGAATATGAATAGGAAAAGAAGAACTCAAACAATACCTATTTGCTGATGACATGATTCTATATTTAGGGGGGCCAAAAAAATTCCACCAGAAAACTTCTAGAACTCATAAATGAATTCAGTAAACTAGCAAGATATAAAATCAACACTCATAATGCTAATGCATTTTTATTTGTGAAAAGTGGTGAACTCACTGAAACAGAATTTAGAAAAAATACCCCATTCACAATAACCTCAAAAAAAATACTTGGGAACCAATATAACAAAAGAGGTGAAAGACCTCTACAATGAGAACTACAGAACACTAAAGAAAGAAATTCAAGAAAACCTTAGAAGATGGAAAGATCTCCCATGTTCTTTAGGCAGAATTAATATTGTTGAAATGGTCATACTACCACAAGAACTATACAAATTCAGGACAATTCCAATTAAAATTCCAATGATGTAACTCAAAGAAACACAGCTAGCAATCATGAAATTCACTAGGAAGAATAAGAGACCCAGAATAGCTAAAGCAATCCTTAGCAGCAAGAGTGAAACAGGGGGTATTGCAATACCAGAACTTCAATGATACTATAGAGCAATAATAACAAAAACGGTATGATATTGACACCAAAATAGGAAGGTAGACCAATGGTACAAAATAGAAGAACAGAGACAAACCCACATAAGTACACTTATCTCATACTAGCAAAGGTGCCAAAAACATACAATGCAGAAAAGATAGACCCTTCAATACATAGTGCTGGGAAAACTGGAAATCCATATGCAGCAAAATGAAACTAAACCCCTATCTCTCACCCTGCACAAACTCAACTCAAAATGGATCAAGGACCTAGGAATAAGACCAGAGACCCAGCACCTTATAGAAGAAAAAGTAGGTCCAAATCTTCAAAATGTTAGCTTAGGATCAGACTTCCTTAACATGACTCCCAAAGCACAAGAAATAAAAGCAGGAATCAATAATTGGGATAAATTTAAACTAATAAGCTTTTTTCTCAGCAAACTATCAGCAATGTAAAGAGAGAGCCTACAGAGTGGGAGAAAATCTTTGCCACACATATTTTAGATGGAGCACTAATCTCCAGAATCTATAAAGAACCCAAAAAAATTTATACCAAGTATACAAATAACACAATCAACAAATGGGCTAGGAAATGAGCAGACACATCACAGATGATCTACAAGCAATCAATAGATACATGAGAAATGCAAATTACAAATTACCCTAAGATTTCATCTCATCCCAATTAGAATGGCTATTATCAAGAATACAAGCAACATTAGGTGTTGGTAAGGGTGGGGAAACGGTACAATCATACATTGCTGGTGGGGTTGCAAATTAGTGTAGCCACTCTGGAAAGCAGTGTGGAGATTCCTTAAAAAACTTGGAATGCAACCACCATTTGACCCAGTTGTCCCACTTCTTGGCCTATACCCAAAGGACTTAAAATCAGCATACTACAGTGATGCAGCCACATCAATATTCACAGTTGCTGAATTCAAAATAACTAGATTGTGGATCCAACCTAGATGCCCTTCAACAGAAGAATGGATAAAGAAAATTTGGTATATATACACAATGGAATATTACTCAGCCATAAAGAAGAATAAAATTATGGCGTTTGCAAGTAAATGGATGCAGGTGGAGAACATCATGCTAACAGAGATAAGCCAATCCCCAAAAACCAAAGGCTGAATGATCTCTCTGATAAGTGGATGATGATAAATAATGGGGGGTGGGAGGGAGACAAGATTGGAGGAAAGATGGATTGTATAGAGGAAAAGGAGATCCCTGAGATTACACAGAGAGTTCTCCCAGGGGCAGACTTCCTCTTACAGTTGGCTTGGACCGGCCCACAGTTCATTAGTGGCTTCCAACACTGTGTGTCTGCTTTCCTCTGGGAATGTCACATGCTCCCCTCTCTAGTGTTCACTGTCATCCTGCAGGGAGTGTTCCTTGCGGCTGAGGATTGAATCCACTAGTGTCAGATTCACTCTTGGACCCAGGACACTTGTGTTCAGGAGGAGGAGTTGTAAATGTAATCTTTGCTTTGGGACATTCCTGAAAACAGATTTCCCAGGTAAACAACTGGGTTAACTGAAGAAATAGTTATGACCTGGGTAAACAGTGAGCTTATCAAATAAAATTTTGCTAATCAACTTCCACAACAAGAATCCCATTCCTAGTGCGGACACCCGTACCTAGTACACTGCTGGTTACATGAATATTCATCAAATCCTTCCCTGAGGGACCTACCTTAGACCTCCCCAGGACACATTCTCCAACTCTAGAACCATCCCTGTCCTCTAGCTTCTTAACCATAGATAAGGTCCTGCCACAGTGAAATTCTCCTTAATACTAAGACTCAATTTTGTGTAAGTAAAGTCTTGCTGTGGCCTTTGGAAGTTGGCAGTTCAAGTCGATAAAATCACTTGCTCAGGTTCCAAAGGAATCAAAAGGAGTCAAATGATCCTGGAGAGATACAGGAACCTTCCCCTTTTCTCTCAGGAAAGTGGGATCAGGGGTGGGAGTAGAGACTTCCTCCATTCTACTTGTCAAGTTCTCTGTTGTCTCTGAGGTTGACAAGGGCAGGGAGGGGCCATGAGTACCAGGCTGGTGGCAGGTTTTTGTCTCACTTCCCTGTCTGCCTGTGTCACTGTGAGCTTTACTGCTGCTATCCCACACCTGACAGTAATAGTCAGCCTCATCTCCAGCCTGGGCCCCACTGATGGTCAGGGTGGCTGTGTTCCCAGAGTTGGAGCCAGAGAATCGGTCTGGGATCCCAGAGGGACGTTTGCTATCTTCATAGATGACCAGCACAGGGGCCTGTTGTGGCTTCTGCTGGTACCAGTATGCATTTTTACTTCCAATGTTGTTGCCTTCACAGGTGATTCTGGCCGTCTGTCCTGGGGTCACCGATACTGAGGGTGGCTGAGTCAGCACATAAGAGGCTACAGATACTGTAGGGAAATAAAACAAGACAGGGGTAATAATGGTGAGGAAATCCTCCTCTGGCTTGGAAGAGCTTCAGGGAACTGTGGGCCCAAGGGCATGCCCTGGCATCAAAATCAACCATAGTGCCTCTGAGTCTGACTGGGGAATGGAGATGTGAATCCATGACCAAACCCCTCCCCTTCACTGCTCATGCTCACACAAGAGAGAGCACAGTTTTGAAATTTTAGTGCAAAGTCATCCTGCAGCAGGTTCCTGAGCATCCTGGTCACCACTGATAAAGCCCTGCTGGGCTCAGAATTATGGACAGGTTTTTAACCTGGAGCCTTGGGCTGTGTTGTATATTCAGGCAGCACCTGTGCAATGAGCCAGGAGGCTGAGGAGAAGGGCTGTCCAGGTCATGGTGTCCTGTGGCTGCTTCTTGAGTCCCAGGCTGGTGTGTGTTCCCCAAGGGGTCTCTTATTTTCTTGTTGGGGAGAGCTGCTCATTATGCAAATCAACCCAGGTCAGGGCTGCTACTGGAGGAAGCACTGGGGTGTTCAGAGCAGGGCTCATCCCCAGGGACACTGAGAGGGAAGGGGCAGCCCTGAAGAAACACCCTCAGCCCACAGAAGGCTCCTTAACTTGCTGGTCCTGACTGCTAGACCATGTCTCCCTCCCAAGCTGTTTTCTAGCCTTGAATATGAACTGGGCTGGTTATAGAAAGATGAGTCTGTCTTTGTAATCTGAACCAAGTATATGGTTGAATATAGGAGGTTTTGCCAACTATTGGATCCTGTCCTAATACAGCTCCTATGCTGTGTGGGTCAACCAAATTCCTCTGAGTATTCCTTGTATCTTAAAGAGCAAATGAGGTGCTATGTCTCTCAGTCCCTGGTGAGAATGCCTCATTCAGATCTTGGATGCTCTGTCTCCTATCTCCAGCATGTTCTGGGCAGGTTCAACTCCTATGCTGCAATTCTACTGATGGTTAGAGAGTTTCAGAATGAATGGTGGCCTGAGGATTCCTGGACCTATGCCATATCAACAGGGGCATTCTACAAAGGTCAGAGCTGGGAGACACAGACATCAAAGAATATGTACATTAATGTTAATGACAATACTGGACAAATATCATTCAGTGTGTTCTCCAGGTCTCATTCCATGGTCACTAATCCTCCTGCTTGTGAAAACTCTCTGCCAATTTGAGATCTGGTATTTGAGAAATACTTAACAGATTCAGACATTGGTTCAATGAGATCAGTTAGGTGTGGGAAAAGGAGGTTTCAGGAAAAGCAGGAAGATTTCCTGTGTAAATGCCTAACACAGAGGAAAATTCTTCAAGAGCAAGATGTGAGAGAAATGGAGACCTGAATTTTTACTTGTTTCAAACATGATTTTGTAGGAAAATGACACCTTTTCCTCTAGATCTCAGGTTGAGGTCAGAACACGTTTGCATATTTGAATCTTACTTTTTTATTATTTCTTTTAGTTTTACCAACTGTATTTTGATTTATTGTACACAAATGGCATACATCTTTTCATTTCTATAGCTGTGCATGATGTAGATTCCTACTCTTAGTGTAATCAGACATGTACATAGTGTAATGATGTCTGTCTCATTCTACCATTTTTCATACCCCTGCCCCTCCACTCTCTCATTTCCCTCTATGTAACTAAAGTTCCTCCATTCCTCTCTCACACCCTATCCTCCACCCCCATTATATATCATCATCCAGTTATCAGGGAAGACACTCAGCCTTAGGATTTTTGGGATTGAGTTATTTGAATTTGCATGATATTTTCCAATTCCATCCATTTATCTGCAAATGCCCTAATATTATTCTTTTTTATGGCTGAATAATATTCCATTGTGTATATTTACCACATTTCTTTATCCATTCATCTGTTGAAGGGCATCTAGGTTGGTTCCATAATTTAACTATTGTGAATTGAGCCACTAAAAATATTGATGTGACTGCACTGCTGTAGTATGCCAGTTTCAAATCCTTTGAGTAGTGGGATAACTGTGTCAAAAGGTGGGGTAGAAAAGAGAGCCGGTTCAACAAATGGTGTTGACAAAACTGGAAATCCATATGCAGTAATGCACAAATGCACCCTGCACAAAAATCAACCCAAAATGGATCATGGACTTAGGAATTGGCCCAGAGACCCTGCACCAAACAGAAGACAAAGTAGGCCCAAATCTTCACCAAGTTGGCTTAGGATCACACATCCTTAACAGGACTCCCAAAGCACAAGAACGGAAAGCAAGAATCAATAAATGGAATGGATTCGAACTAAAAAGCTTTTTCTCAGCAACAGATACAATCACTAATGTGAAAAGAGAGCCTACAGAGTGGGAGAAAATCTTTTCCACACGCACTTCAGATGGAGCACTAATCTCCAAAATTTATAAAGAAGTTACCAAACTTTACAGCAGACATACAAAGAACCCAACCGATAAATGGGCCAAGGAACTGGACAGAAAATTTATAGAAGAAGATATATAGGCAGTTAATAAATAATTGAAAATATGTTCTACATCTCTGGATCTCTGGTAATTAGAGAAATGCAAACTAGAACAACTCTAAGATTTCATCTTACTTCAATTAGAGTGGCTATTATCAAGAACACTATAATAGATGTTCATGTGGATGTGGGGGAAAAGGCACACTTTTACTTTGGTGGTGGAGTTTCAAATTGGTGCAGTCACCCCGGGAAGCAAGTCAGAATCCTGAAGTCCACACCCAGCCCATGCCTAAGTGGTTGTGTTAGGTGGTTCTCCACTGCCCCCTGGTGGCCAGTCCACACTGGCTGCTGCATGTTCAGGGCATTCTTGTTTCAGGTGCAGATTCAGACAGGACCTACCTCTCAGGCCCAGGATTTCTTCAACTCTGGTCAAGGGAGGAATTTCATCTTCGTCGTGTGAATGTGATCAGTCTCATGACCAGGAAATATTGAGATCAGTCTCTTGACCAGAAAAGATAGGCTCAGATTACACAGGAAAATATGGACAGATGCATTAGGAAGAGGAGGTTCAAAGACCACCTGAGTTATCTCTTCCTATTTTTCAAGGGTGGTGAATATCATGGAAATGGTTCCAGAGCCTGGTGGTGGGTGACACCAGATTCAGGAATTGACCCCTCCTAGAGTCAGGTGCAGGAGCAGAATCACCTTGGGTGAGTGATGGCTCCAGAAAAAACAGAAACAGACAGGAGACCATTTTCCACCAATGCTTATTCAGACCCAATGTAGTTTCCATTAGGTTTCATCCTGGGAATTCAGAAGAAAGATGATACACCCTTTCTTGTAGGAGTTTCCATCTTCTGATTGAGTCTGTGCTTGGACATACCTAGTTTTCAGACTAGTAAACTGTCCCACCTACCAGAGCCTTGTGTGTTGTACCCCTGTTTATTCTAAATTCAAACACCTTTTTTCAAATCCCAAGCACCCAGTATTGACCATGCACTGCAATGCACAGCCATGGCAGGGAGTGCTCAGTTCAATACAGTTCCTTGTCAGTGCAAATCTATATTTGTGAGGGAGAGAAATACATTGTTTTTTGCATTGTTTTTCCCCTTAAATATGGGTGCCATGGATAGAGCTCCAAAAATCCTCCTGGGGCTTAAGAAAAACAAAAAAAATGTAGGGTTAACATGGGATGGAGTTTGGAACAGAAGCTGAAAATGACCCCAGATATCACAATGAATTGGTGGGTACTGAGAAAGAGGAAATGTTATAGCTCAGACTTGTTTTCTTGGAAGAGCCTCCATGTGCTCATGAAACTGTTTTCATGCACGTGTTCTCGCATTAAAAAAAATCTGGGACCCACTTGGGAATTAATGAGCACAAATCTATCAATTAGGTAAAACAATGTTAGTGAAAGTACCATGGAGGGACAATGATAGGCAGATTATTAATACGGTGATTATAGAAATCAACAGGAAGCCTTGGATATAACATGGGGCTGGTAATCTTCCTGCAGATGTCTCCCTGCTGCTGCCATCAGGACTGGTGAGAAACAAATCACAGCACAAATGTGTGGACAATGCAGTTTTGGAAGTGTGGGAAAAGTGTGCGTGGAATGTGGGATGAAGGGGGAAGAAAGTGGCAATGTGAGAGGACAAGGACTGAATCTTTGTGGTCCAACATAATATTATATCCTAAGGAGGGTTTTGAGGGCAGGACAAATGCACAATCAGAGCAGTTGATGAGCAAATTCCCAGGTAATAAACTCAGTTCTATGGCATCTGGGTAGCACATTTTGATCCTCAAGCACAGGGAGAGGTAGATGGGGCACAGTGGGTTCCTCCAGTCACTGTCCTGCTTACCTGGGACTTGATACACTCAGAGGGTGGTTGCTGGTTCCTCTCCTCTACCCTGAACCTACCATGCATCCAGGTGGGAACTTAAGTTACAGCCTGTGCCTCCTGTCCTGGGACAGATGTTGAATGTCCTCTACTGCCTGGTGAGTGACACAGCAATGTTTTCCTTGACAAGCTACAGATTTTCTGACCTAGGGGTAAAGAATATAGGCAGTGTACTTCATAGGAAGGAAAAGAAACTGTGCTGAGAAAGGGAGTGACTATTGCCTGCTCACCCTGGGAGAAGAAGAAGAGCAGAAATTTTAGACTCCTAATAATTACCTCCCCTAGAGGTACAAGTGTTATTTTATGCTGGGAAAGGGGGTGGAATAATCCCGAAGCAAAATTATGGGTCTTGAAGCACAGGGCTTCATTCTGTGACTACTCAGCTGCCTGAAAGGGGCATTTCTACACTCAACGTGGACATAGCAGACTATTGGAAGTGTGTCCAGCTCCCTGTACCATTCCCAAAGACCATATTTTCAGATTAGAAACAACTGTAGCTGTCATTTCATGGATATTTAACCCAGATCTGTCCTTGATTTATCACTTAGGCTCTATGGTTTTGTTCACAAATGTCATCTATTGATAGCTTGGGAACTTTAAGCATAAAAGGCAAATCTAATTATCACTGAGAGTTTTTGCAGTAAATGATATGGGCTTGTTTTTTTTTTCCTGTGTAGTCTAACACTTCCACAAATTAGGCATCAGTTTATATGCAAGTCTGGAAGGTGTATTTAGAAGATTTTTTTTTCTTTTTAAAAATGTCACTAATCTCCAAAATTTATAAAGAACATACAAAACTACACTTGAAATACAAAAAAACCAATCAGTAAATGGACAAAGGAAGTGGACAATTTACAGAAGAAGATAAACAACAATTGAAACATATATGAAAAAGTGTTCAACCTCTCTATGAATTAGAGAAATGCAAATTCAAACAACTCTAAGATTTCAGCTTACTTCAATTAGAATGGGTATTATCAGAACACAAACAATAATAGATGTTGGCATGGATGTGAAGAAAAAGGCACACTCATATATTGCTAGTGGAGTTGAAAATTGGTGCAGCTACTCTGGAAAGCAGTGTGGAGAATCACCAGAAAACTTGGAATAGACTCACCTTTTGACCCAGTTAAATCACTCCTGGGTTTATACTCAAAGGACTTAAAATTAGCACACTACATTAATGCAGACACCTCAATGTTTATAGCAGCTCAATTCACCATAGCTAGATGGTGGAACCAACCTAGATGCCCCTCAACGGATGAATGGAGAAATGAATCAAGGTGCTTGGCATGAAAGTGGCATTGGAAGTGTGTCCTAACACAGGAATTGTGATTATATTTGCAACCACAAAGGCTGTGGTATGATCAAGTGGACCCCAGTGCTGTGGTTAAAGGTAGATCCAGACATGACTCCTCTCACACAATTCCTGGCTATGAAATATTTTCTATCCAGGTGTTACTGACATGCACTGATGGATAACAGGAGGAGTCTACTGGTACTTGCTCTTACCTAGGAACTCACTGTCAGTAAGTTCCCCAAGAAATTGTACTCTGTGTAATTCTCAAACTGTCTGCCTCTCTTTGTTAGTCTTATGGAATCTTGAGCCTAGTTCTCTTATACGGTGGCTGGATTGTTCTTGAAAAATATCCACATTCATTTGTATCCTAAAACAAATTCAGACAATGATGTGAAGTAGTGCAACATCTCTGTAAGTATGTGTTTGGTGCTTCCTCTATTTTATTGACTATATGTTGGATAGAAACAGCAAAGATGACTTGACCAGAGGCTACAATAAGGTGGAATTGAAATAAATGTCCTTCTTGAGTTCATTTAGCTAAAACATACACTGCAGAGATTTAGGCTGGGAGTCATATTGTGTTTGTGTGTGCACATGTGTATGTGTGTGTGTTTGTGTACTTGACATGGGGTATTGTTTTTCCCATGCTGACCTTGAACTTCCGGGCTCAAGAAATCCTCTGGATTCAGCCTGCCAAGCATTAGGACTAGAAGTGCCCACCATTATTCCTGACTGTATCATTTGTCTGAAAGGATATAATTTTTTTTCATACTAGTGATGGAACCGAAGGGGTGCTTAACCACTGAGTGACATCCTCCACCATTTTTATATTTTGTTTTAAGACAGGATCTCATTAAGTAATTTATGGCTTTCCTAAGTGGCTGAGGCTAGAGTTCTGCTCCTGATCCTCTTGTCTCAGGTTTCTGAGCCAATGGAATGGCAGGTGTGTGCCACCATGCCCAACTAAAGAAAGCCGTCCTGACAGGCCTTCTCAATTACAGCAAGAGGAAACTTCATTCTTAAAGTAAACTAATTTGAGATGTACAGCTGTTTTCATGTGAAGCAAATTGTGTGATCACAATATAAACATCTGAACATCTGGACAACTCTCTGATATAGAATTCTGAAATGAACGTTATTAATGGCATTTCTTATGTGGGGTAACTATGGAGAAATGAGTGAACAAAGGGAAGGCATGAAAATAAGGCATCTGTATCCATGCAACAATCCTACGGTTTCCTGGCAAACTTCATATTTCTCTTAAAATTCATTCCAATTTTTCTCTGATTTGATGAGTCACAAAGTTGTGTTTTACTACATTTTTTGCCTTCCCCTGTCCTTGATAAAACTGACTCTGAAATTTGAACATAGGAGAAATGGAACCACTATGAAAATGTTTCTTCCTTATGTTTCTCATGAATATTTAAGAAATAATCTTTAGTCTCTGTATTTTCAAATTATTTGTCTTATACTAATTTAATTTCTATATTGGAAATAGTATGAGCATTATTTTTTGGCAAGTAAGATGCAGTACACATATATTCTCCTGTTTGTCTCACTATCAATGCAGTTAAAAATGAAAATCTGCCCAGAATGCTGGCACACCTGTATTTTGAACCCTGAAATAAAGGTCGTAGAAGAGAAGATAAGGAGACAGGACACTGAGATGCCATTTATCAAGGGTGATCTGTCTGCTTGTTTTTTTTTCTCCATGAATTGGACTCCAAAAGTCCTAGCAATGAAAGGGTCTCCTTATGATATAGGACAAACCCAATGTTTAGTATTGCATCCTGAGAAATGTGACTCCTGAGGCTCAGAATAGGACTGAGAAATCATGTTTTGTTTCCTGTTTTCTGACAGTCAATTTTCAAAACTCAGGCTCCAGGACATTCTGCCCCACAGACAGCAGTCACAGCAGAGGGAAGAAAGACCTGTTCTTCTTCTTCTAGGAGTGAACTCACAAGAAGATGGTATGAAACTCCCTGGTTCCTGTCGTGTCTCTTCTTGGTACTCAGTCTGGAAATGTGCACTGGCACAGATGTGTTCAGCAATAAAAGTACATATTGTTTAACCAGAGTCAGAAGGAAAAAGACAACAGATAAGGTAGAAATAAGGAGGTTGTTGAGAGGGATGAGGTTGGGAAAGCAACTACCTGGATCACTTTTGAGCTTTTGGTCTCACCTCAGAACGGCAGACACATGGAGCTGATGCTAAAGAAATTGAGAAGAGTAAAAACAGGATGGCGGGGTAGTCCACAACCAGTTCTAGGTGGGAGAATTCATGATGTATACACCAAGTAAAATGCAAGTAGTCTTGCAAACTTGTATTAATTAACCTGAGATAGGCTCCATAATCTACCTGTGGAGAGTAACCAAATTGTATCCTGAATTCTACTTGGCACATTGCCTGTATGCAAATAGGATCTGAAAAAGATGCAGAGTTTTATAAAATAATATTGGAATGCCTGACAGAGTGCAACTATTTTCACACACAAAAAAATTAAAGAAACATCAATATTCTTGTGAAAGACAGTCAGGAGATGGGAGAGTGATGCATATCTCTAAAAGGCTTTAGGACAGTCATTGCTAAACACATCCAAGAAATAAGGACAAACACTTTTGAAGTGAATGGAAGACTAGAAAAAGACAGGAAGGAAATTAAAGATTACATGTGAACTGTGTGGAATGATTAGAAATGGAAACTCTCCTGAAAAATAAGAAAGGAAGATGAGATGCTAAACATGATATAAAGTAATCATGATATAAAGTAATCAAGGGAATAAATAGAAGGGAAAATTAAGAGAAAAGAATCCTCCCAAATAGAAGATATTTAATCAGTAACCTGTGGGATAATCATATGACCTATTTTACAGGAAATAAGTGTCCTCAAAGGAGAAGAAATGCCAGAAATTATAGTATGATATGTAGTTCAACAAATACAATTAAAACCACATTTTCAAAAAGTTCATTAAATGTCATCACAGGACCTGGAAGAGTACCAAACGCAGGTTTCATTAAATGCTGCTTCTTGTTTTCAGGAAGTCTTTCTAGAGCATGGACAACCAGCTATATTTTCACAGTTAGTAAAATATCGGATATGCAATGTTCCCTGGAGATTGCATTAGAAAGTTTCCTTTTCTCTCACTCACCCTGCCCCTGTCATAACACAAACTCAAGTCTCAAAACACCTCTCACTCTCCCAGTTGTTCATAGCAACACTGGTGAGCTTTTTATCCATGGATTGCAATACTTCTGTAAAAATGCCCCTGGGTGTACTTATTTATTATGCTAAATGAGAGGTTATGCCCTTCTAAAACTAGACTGAAATGTTTTTAAAAGTTTCACAAACAAGGGTATCAGTACAGGGCAATAAAGAACGACACAGATTTGAAGTCATGTACCACACTGAAAAGTGTTCAAAGACTTAGAGCGGAGAAAGCCAGATCCCCAGTGTGCAGTGAAAGCCATCCTTTAATATTTGTATAAGTCTCAATGCCTGTGGGTTGCACTGATCAGCCTGGTAACAATGAAATCAGAATGAGAGAATGGAGCTGGTTAAAGAAACAGGTCAGTTTTAAATCATACCCTATCCAAGACTGTGACCACTACTCCCTCCCTAACCTGGTTTGTTCTCTGCAGAAAGTTCACCAAAAATTTGTGGACTGTGAGTTCAGGCAGAGGTGGTGCTATGCAATTAGAGAACACTGTGTGTCTCAAGAATGCTGGGTAGTGGAACCAACTCCTTCCTAGAAGTGTTCCTATTCAGACTCATTCTGCTTGTTTGGGATGAGAAGATATTGGAATAGGTGAACAGAGTCAATATTTGTTACTTCATTGCATTGTAAACACTTCTTTTATAAATCTATGACACTGCAAACACACACACACACACACACACACACACACACACACACATATATATAAATCTTGGAAGCCTCTTTGGGTATGATACATTTCATAATAATTAATTTTAAATTATCAGGAAATAAACCTGAATTATTTTCCTTTCTTATGCTGAAAAGGACAGGGACTCAGAATAATATCAGAAGTAGAAATAATTTTTATAAGAAAAATATAAATCAAGACAGGGTGAAAGGAGCTCCTATTTCAGTGTTAGAATAACATCTCCCAGAATCCATGAACAAAGATAATAAAAGATAGATATAGACCCAATGCCCTAGCACTGTCACCTCATGCTGCTATGATGAAGCTCATGTGGAAACCTGGACCCTCTGCCTTGAACCTCCAGCAAGTCCATGGCTGAACCAGGAAGCAGTTGGAAAAAAGGGACAGATGCAACTGAAGTTAGAACTGCTAGGAATGCCCAAGGAGAGGCAAGAATGAAGTCTTAGCTCTTAGCCATGAAATTCCCTGGAGGAAATGGCAATACACTGAGTGCTGAGTACCCTATGGCATTGAAGAGTGAAACACGGGAGATCATTTTGAGATGTGAAAATTTCAAACATTCAAATTGTCATGTTCAAAGTAATCATTTTCACATATTTTTCAAAATATGTCCATGTGTAGTTTAATTATTGAGGAAAAGCTTGGAAGGATGTTGAGGTACTTTGAAACTTCATATTCAGAAACACAAAGTGCAATGGAAGCTACCGAAATGTATTGGAGTTGGCATTCAAATGTCAGGAAATTGACTTTTCCTTGTTAACACTGGAAAAATTCCAGCAAGGTGACTGATGTTGATTATCATCCAATGCTGTCTGGGGCCTTCACCCATCCATTCAAAGAATGCTTGAAAATATAGTCAAATACAAATGTGTGTGTGTGTGTATGTGTGTGTGTTTGTTTCTAAAACTCTCATTATGCATTTCTTCATCTCCATCCTCATTACTGTGGCCAACTTACAATGGCTTAACCGAAGATTTTTCAACTTTATTACGATAGGACAGCAATATGCGTTCAACCGAAATCACATTTTCAATCTTCAATTTTGATTTTTCCCAGGCTAGTTTCATGTGAATTAGAACTTGATTGTGGTTTTGGAAGTTGCAGCTCAAGTAAGCCTTGCAATCATAAGGTCAAATAACCTATACTCTGTATTTTATGGTGTTGCTAAGCAATAATGTTCAGTAGATTAGGTGTATAAAAAGCATTTTTGAGTTTATTTTGGATTTACAATGGGTTCGTCAGGATGTGACTCCACAGTAAGTTGAGGAGCATATATCTGCATATATAATTAACCTTTTTCTACTTGGGGATTCCACAGAGTAATTGGGTTGCACATCATGGAAATCAAACACATTGAGAATCCCTGAGGAATGTTATTCTCACCCTCCAATTGTCTCCATTTTGAGAAAAAGGGTCATTTAATTAAGAGACCAATGAATATTCCCATACAGGTTAAAATTCAGATCCATTGACTGGGGGAGTTGTGATTCTGTAAAAGAAGGAGATGCCATTCTTATTCTCTCCTGCTTGGTTTAATTCATATGGGTTTAGAAATGAGTGTCATTAATGAAAACCGGCACTTATCCTGACTCATTCACTGAGCAACATCATAAGAACATGTTTCAGTTGAACTTCTTTCCAGAAAGTGCAAACAAAACAAAACAAAAAAGATCTCACGCAAGACCACCATGACTTGGATAGGGTAGACATGAAATAATAAAACAGTGTCATTGAAGAAAAGAGCACCAAGGCAGGCCTGCACCATGGAGGAACATGGAGGCATTTGGAATGAAGAATTCCCTGAGAACTGGAGGAATTGAACCTATAGGCATGAATTTGACCCTCTCTTTCATCAAATAAAGGGATAGAGAGACCACCATCACACAGAGCAGAGTAAGCTGTCACTGTCACAAGAATATCAACATGGGACTACAGTTTAGTCATTATTTCATCATGGGACAGGAGGGAAGCTGAGTGATACTAAATTCTAGTCCACATTGCAGGATGCAATCTCTATGTAAAGTTAAGGAAGCCTCTTCAGAGCAAGAAGCAGCTTGTGTGCTTCGTGCAGGTTTTGGTCTCACTCCCCCTTAAATTCAGCCCACTGTGGTACTTGTCACTGCCTGTGTAAGAACAGCAGTAATAATCAGCCTCATCCTCCAGTTGGAGCCCAGAGGTAGTCGGAGAGGATGTGTTGCAAGTCTCGGGGTCAGAGAAGTGAGCAGGAATCCCTGAGGCTGACTACTAACACTATGAATCAAAAGTTTACATGTTGTCCCTGGACGATTCTGGTTCCAGGAGACACCACTGATCTCCTGATGTCCACTGCTGTTTCCAGCACAGGGGACAGTGACTGATGGTTTAGCAGTTCCAGGGACAGAGGGAGGCTGAGTCAAAGTAGACTGGGTCCAGAAATCTGAAAAACAGGAAACCACACACAATACGGAATTATTGCTTTGTCCAGGTAATCCTGAGATGAGGAGGGAAAACAAGCCAGATACCCAAGGACCCTCCTCTACAATGTCACAACCTGTACCCTGAGTGACGAGGGTACAGGTAGAGGTCTATGCCATGGTGGAGGTACCTAGAGCACTTTCTCCTGAGATTCTAGCAGTGGGCCTGTCCTCCTCCAGACCACTTTTATCTCCTTCCTTGTCTCAGAGAAAGAAAGTCCTCAATGCAAATCTGTTCTGCACCTGCCTCTCCTTACCTATATCTGGCCCTGCCTCTATACACTCTTGTATCCCTCTATTAAATTCTTCAGGTCTGGATAGAAAACTTTCCTGCTTTAGGTTTCTTGAGGATTAGAAACTTGAATTTTCTATCCTGCATTGCACAGGAGAATAAGATCTGCTCAAGTCCATCATCTCTGCCAGCTCCTAGATCTTGTATTTCTGCTCAGATATCACTGTATCTCTGTGAACCTCCAGGGCTGGTCCACCCTCCACAGTCCCTCTGCTGGTGCTTACCTAGAAGATCTCTCATCTCTAAGGAACCATTCTGCCCACCCCAGGAAACAACTGTCATGGTTATTTTCCTTGGGGTCTCCCCAGAGGCAACCTTATTTCTGCCCCTCCCCTGTGCTATCTGTGGTAGCACAGGGCAGAATCAAATCCACCAGTATGTTTGTCACTCTCAGGCCACTCACCACGTGCTACATGAACCATGGAAACATCACTTTGAAGGAGTCTCAGGAATGAAAGAGTGTGCACCAACCAGGGCCACATTCCTGACTGATTCTGCAGTTTCATTCTGGGCTCTCCATTTCCAAATATTGACCATTTTGTCTCAGTGACTGAATGTGTCTCAAAAGTGAGGATCATGGAACCTCCACACCTTGTGTAGGATAGCTACAAGGAGATGAGGGCAAGATTGGAAGGTTAGATTTGAAAATGGGTCCTTTCTATCTAAACAGGATATATTTGTTAATTTATGTATTTTAAAGTATTTTATTTAATTGTATTGTTACTAGGAATTGAACCCAGGGAATCCAACCAATAAGAACCATCCTAAACTCTGAGCTCTTTATTTTATTTAGAGACAGGTTTTCACTAAATTACTTAGGGTCTCACTGATTTGCTGAGGCTGGTTTTCAACTCATGATATACATACCTCAACCTCCCAAGCTGCTTGGATTAAAGTCATGTGACATAATGCATGGCAAATATTTTATATATTAATAATATTTTTTATTATGGGAGCAGTGTGGTTAATTACACATGTGTATATTTTTGAATGAGGTAAGTCAGGCTACTGAACAAATCCTCACCTATTTTTAAAGTAGCATTATTGAGGTATAACCACGGTCAAACAATTCACCTATTTCAAGTATAAGCTACAATGTCTTTTACTGGGTTCAGTTCTGTGCCACCATCACCACAATTAATTTTAGAGTATTTTCATCACAGAAGAGGGAAACTCCAGGTTCATTAGCAGTCTTTCCCAATTGCTCTGTCTTTCAACATATCCTGTCACTCTTCCTATCTGTGAATGAAATCACTTATCCACTTTTCATTTCTATGGGACTCTCTATTCTGACATTTTAAAATCACTTTATGTGAGGAGAATATTTAGGATATTTCTTATATTCAATTTTGAAATACATAATGTATTGTATTAACTATAGTCACCACACTATGCAATAGACCACTAGAAATTGCTCTCCTGTCTGACTGAAATCTTGTCTGCTTTTACTAACATCACACTTTTATCCGGTCCCTAAGTCACCTCATCTTGCTGTGCAACTCTTTTACTTTCTACCTCTGTGAGTTTTTCTCTTATATATTACCCATAATTGAGATCATATGGTGTTATCTTTGCACTAGCTTATTTCACTTAGAATAAGCACCTTTTATTTTTTTATAGACTTATTCCCTAAGGATTACATTCAATTTTCTGTACACATTATGTGCCAATCAAGGCAGAAGCAGTTATTTAAATTATTTTCTATCTAGGTTTGATTCCATCCTATCCCATTATATTGGCATGATCCACCCAATTTATCTCAAGGATATAAAATAAAGACCCACAACATTGACAAAAATTCTCCATTCATTGTCTGAAAATACTTTAAAATGTTTCTGTCTGTATTTTGCATGACCTGTGCTTAAGATTAATTTAATTTCCTAATTATAAATATCATTGTTGTTTCCGGAATCCATTTTGAGTCCAGTGAGCACACACACTCTTTTCAGACTAAATTTATATAATGAACCTCAGACATTATTCATGGAATATATTTATGACCACCTAGGAAACAATCACAGAAGGCACTGGAGGAGACACAGTACATTAAAAATATCCAAAGACCCAAGAGTCTCTTCTACCCTGAGTCCCAAGCCAGCTCTTAAGATCCTGTGACCTAAACAGGACACAAATATGTAGACAGAATAATTCCAGATGAATCTTCACTCTTGTGCTCCAAAAGGAGAAGAGAAATCCTCATGCTCTGAGAAACTTTGGGATGTGCATATTTTCTTCTCTTACAGTTTTCTCTTCTCCATTCCACTTGATCCTGACTTGAAAATTATTCTGTGGTCAGAGAAGTGACAGTGGAGACTGTAAGGCTTCCTTTCTCTTTTGAGGAGCTGATTTCCAAGACAGTGTCACTTAATTCCACTGTTTGTTACACTATGTCCTCTTAGTACTTGGTATTGTCCTGGCCTCTGTCACCTGCAGTGGGGCAGAAATGCAGAAAAACTAAGTTCCAATCTTCTTGACAGAGGACTGGAAGGGAAGGCATAGGGACCCACACAAATTGGGAGGGTTGTTGAAAAAATGAGTTTGGAAATATCAGTCTGCAACTCAGGCTCAATTCTGAGCTCTCTTGTATCAATCTGATCAAAGGGAGAAAGGAAAGAATAGAATATGAACAAGAGTTAACATGTAGACTGCTACCTGCACCTCAGCTGACCCTTCAAGTATCAATGAAGAAGGATGCAAATATCCATTCAAGGGGTTTTCTACATGATACAATGTCAAAACCACATTCCACAGAAAGCTGGTTTAGTGTAAACGTGCGTATAGTGCAAAAAAAAATATCACATAGAATTTTAATGGTCTCAACATACCACAATGTACAATTAGACATATCCTGTTTAAACTACAAGATCATTAGGCATGTGAAGAAAAGGAAGTCTCAAATGATATTAGAATAACAATGAACATATATCCTATTGACTAAATAGGGAAGGTGTTATCATAATTGAGAGTATTGCAAAGACTCTATGCCGAACATTTAAAAAAATTATATTACAACAAATTAGAATAAAAAAGTCTAGCCATTCTGAGTTTGAAAAAAAAAATACTATCAAAGTACCTGTGACTGAGTGGAGAAAGAAAACATTACACAAAGAAACATGCAGATGCTAATTCACCAAGGGGATGTCCTAGAGAAGAATAGTTACTCTAGATTAGGTAGAGGAGTGAAGGGAGGAGAAGGGCTATAAGAATAGGAAGGATAGTGGAGTGAAGGAGACATTATAACTCTGTACTTATGACTGCATGACCAATGTGATCCTACATTATAAAAATCAGAAAAATTAGAGATTATACTCTTTATGTATGATTTGTCAAAATGCATAAATGCATTCTACTGTCATGTATAACTAATTAGAACAAATTTAAAAATTTAAAAGGAAGTTTAGAGTGATTACAAAGTGGCAGCACCAGATATGAGAACTATGTAAGACGGATTAAGAGAAGATTGATCTCTGAAGAATGTGAAGGTATTGATATTCAAGTGATAGCAAGTAAATTGTTCCCTCTTATAAAAACAGAGGGGAAATTTTTATTGTTTATTAATCAAAAAGGACTTCTAGTTTCTAGTGTAAGCATTAGAGCTTTCATGTCTCACACACATTAAAGTGAAGACCACATACACAAATTCGACAGTCCTCTTAGCTCATCAGAGAATCAGTGATCACCTCACAGCTGATCCACATTTCCCTTTTGCACCAGGTAGTCCATTCTCCATGTGGCAATATACAACTCTTAAAGCTTAATTGACTCATGGAGAACTTACAAAAGAAGCCTTATTGGTCTGTTTCTGTGTTCAGATCGAGACCAGATTCTTTCCCTATTGCACTTCTTCCATGAGCCCTGATCCTATTTCAGCCCTCTCTCTCTGCTCACACCTCTTAACTCTGATCCTGCCTCCAAGAATTCCCTTCTGCTCTTCCAGAATCTGAGGTTGTCCTGGGCTCCTCCTCACTCAGTTCTTAACTTAGGTTGATTACACAGACTAAATATTCATGCCTTTATCTTTAAAGCCATAGCTCCTTCCCTGTGTTAATGACCAGAAAAGTGCTCCAAAATATTTTCCTGAATGAGATCTCCTTTTAATATCCTCATCAGTCTTTGGCATTGTCTCCAGGGCATTGATTAAAATCTACTTTGTAAAATATTTATTGTTCTGTAAGCATGCTCCCACATTGAAGGTGAAGTCTTGGTCAATACTAATTAATTCCATGTTCTGATCCCACCCTTGCATCATCAGGAATAACTGGAAATTGATCACAGAGAAGGATGGAGGAGATGAGCTCTTCATCTGTGCAAGGGTCTCCATTCCAAAGGACAGGTCTCTAATGCTCTTTCTCCAAACCAGTCCCATGGTAGGAACCCTATCAGGGAAAGTCTGTGCCACTCTCCTGTGTCCCAAGTCAATGCCAAGCTCAGTCCTCTGCTCTTACTCTCCTTCACTTTCTGCTTGCTCCATCACTAATTGAGGGGAAAAAATTGTCCATTTTCTCAGAAGATGTTTAGGAAAGAAGCATGTTTTGATGTTTCTTAGGTTCTGCAAACTAGGCAGAATCAGTTTACTGGAAATCAGTCTAAGCTTATTCATACGTTCAAGAATTGTTGGCTATATTTTTATGGTATAAATCACTCAGTTAACCATTTTAACAGGAATGCTAGCAACAGTTGGTTGGGGGTCCTGTTGAAATCATGAACTGTTAGGAAGCACAAAGGAAGGAGGGGTATACACACAGACATTTCTCCCTTCTTAAAAAAAAGGATCCTCTGGGAACAAGCCTATCCCACCCAGAGACAGTTTATCTGCAGGGCACACCTGGACAGGGGTCATCTGTTGAAGGTCTGAGGGAGGATAATCCTGACTGAGAAGAGTCTCAACTAACATTCTGTCTGGTACAACTCACTTGACTATGAAGAGAGGTCTTAAGACTTCAAGAAAGAGACTTTCCCTTTGTCCTCATTCCCTCAGTAATGTCCTCAGATTCTCTCAGTGGTTGTTGCCTTCACCAACATACACACTCATGTAGAGCAGAGAGAGATGTTGACTCCGCATGGGATATGGGGTTTATGCAGAAGTGATTCCAGCAGGTCTGCACAATGTGGGAATAGGAGGCAACAAGAGTGATATTTCCCTGAACACTACTGGGACTGGATCATATTAGAGATAGTGTCCTGTCCCTAATATAAGGGTGTGAAAAGAGTTGCACATTCACGTACAAAATCACAGGGCAAAGAACAAATTGTTATTGTCCTTAGACAATAAATAAGAATTTGTTTCCTTTGGAACTCCATGGTAGAAGAAAAGTGGAACTGATAAGAACTGAATTCTCAGGGCCCTGTCCATGAGTTCATCTTGTGAATGGCTGAGGAAGCAACTTCAGAGTGATGAGGAGTGTCTGAAACCCAGGACAGGTTTTCCACCCACTTCCCCATGAACTTGGAGTCCTGGGTAAGGTGCTGCTGCTGGTATATGAGCAGCAGTAATAATCAGCCTCATCCTCAGGCTGAGAGCTAGAAATGGTCAGAGAGGCTGTGTTGGCAGGCTTGGAGCCAGAGAAACAATCAGCTATACTGTAGTGATGATTTTTGGTGCCATAAATAAGGAGTTTGGGGGATTCTTCTGGGAGATTTTTATCAAACAGACAGACCTATACTTCCCAATATCATTGCTGGCTCCAGCACAGGAGATGGTGTCTGTCTGTCCTGGAGACCTAGGGCCTAGGGCAGTTGAGTCCAAGCAACTGGGACCAGGAACTTTAAAAGAGAGAAAAAATACAATTGTGTCTGTGCTGATCCCATGTGAACCCAAGATGAACAAGATACAACAGTAGCCCAGGTGTCCTGGGTCCCTTCCTGGAGGATTCACCTCCACCCTGAGTGAGGAGAGTGTGGATAAGCAGAACCCAGGCCATGGGTTATGCCCCAAGAGTGCTGCCTCCTGAGACCCCAGCACTGGGCCTGGTTCCCCATACCTCTCTATACCCTCCCTGAACTCAGAGGAGGGAGGGCCCCCCATGCAAGCCTCCTCCCCTTAACCTTAGCTGCCTTGGACTCTGCACAACTCTACGCCCTGGTTAGACTACTTAACTGATGGGATTAAACTTGTTGATGTGCATTTTGAATCAGGCAGATGGATCCTGTGACAGTGTACAGGAATTAGAGCCCCTTTGGGATGTCACTAAACTTCCTAATCATGGAGATTTATGGATGGTGCCTGATGATTCCCTTTACTTCTCATGCTGTGTGGGACGTCCTTGAGCACATAGTATCAGAAATGCTGGATGGATCCAGTCTTTCCCCTTCTCAGGAAGAGATTGACCATACATCCTCAACCTGCTCAACATCTGCTGGCTCTCTCATTTAGGATGTGTGTTCAGACAGTGCTAAGTGCTCTGTCTTGGGAAAAAAATTTGACTGGATTTTGATGAAGAGACCTGGTGTTATGGATAGGTCATCTGAAAAAAAAATGGTGCAATACATAGTACAACATATTTAGGACGGCACACTAGTACTAGAGATAATCATGGTAAGCAGCTGTTGGACCTCATTACTGTTCATGGTAAACCACAGCAACTACTCTTCCTACACCAGTTCCTCACTGCTCCCTAGGTGACTCACATGGAGGATCCAAGTCTCTGGGAAAGACAGAGGAATGGAGTTGATAATCTGGCATGCTTCCTCTCCTCAGTCCTGCCCTATCTCCTAATCTCCAGTTCATTGCACGCCCTGGTCCCTTCTAGTTTCCTCAGGTTCCTCTTCCTTTTTCAAACATTGTATTATTGGTCCATTATACTTATACATAATGATGGGTTTGTTGTTTTGTATTCGTATATGCGTGAAATATGACAATATAACTCAGCCATTATCACTCCCCAACACTTACCCTCTCCTTCCGTGCCTCCACCTCTGGTCCCTTTCATCTACTGATCCTTTGTGACTTTTCACTAGATCTACAAGGCCCCCACCCTACCTTTTTTTTTCCTCATTTCCTCTAACTTCCACATATCAGAGAAGACATATAATCTTTGACCTTCTAAGTTTGGTTTATTTTGTTTTACTTCCTTCCATTTTCCTACAGTGGACATAATTTCATTTTTATGGATGAATAAAAAATATTGTGTACGTGTACCACATTTTCTTTTTCATCTGTTGGTGGACACCAAGGAAGGTTCTGTAGTTTGACTCTTGTAAATTTACTGCAAAAACATGGATATACATGTATCACTGTAGTATGGTGACTTTAAATCTTTAGGATAAATACTGAGGAGTGGCATAGGAGGTCTTATGATGGTTCCATGCCTAGTCTTTTTAGGGACAAACCATAGTGATTTCTATGCTTGTTGCACTAAACTTACCCTATTACTAACAGTGTAAAATGTTGCTTTTCTCCACATCATCCCTGCATTTATTACTACTTGTATTCTTGATGACTGTCATTCTGATTGGTATAACATGAAATCTCAGTGTAGTTTGATTTGCATTTCCCTAATTGGTAGTGATGTTGAACATTTGTTGACCATTTGTATTTCTTCTATTGAGAAGTGTCTCTTAGTTTGATTTACCATTTATTAGTTGAGTTATCTGATTTTTGATGTTAAGCGTTTTGAGTACTGTATCTATTCTAGATACTAATCCTCTCTTAGAATAATAGCCATCAAAACTCTGTCCCATTCTTGAAGTTTTCTCTTCACATTCTGAATTGTTTCCTTTGCAGTTCAGAAACTTTTTAAGTAGATGTTATCTACTTTTCAATTCTGAACATCATTTCCTGAGCTTTAGGGGTGCTGTCAGAAAGTCATTGCCTGTGCCTATAACTGTAATGTTGATCCTATATTTTCTTCAAGTAGATACAATTTCTGGTCTAATTCCTAGGTCTTGATTCACTTTGTCTTCATTTTATGAAGGGTGAGATATTAGACTCTAGTTTCATTCTTTAACATAGAGATATCAAGTTTCCCAGCACAATTTGTTGAAAAGACTGTCTTTCCTCCAAAGTATGTTTTTGGCATATTTGTCAAGAATCAGATAACTACAGATGCACATCCAACATCTATGGTCTGGCGCCGTGTCTTCTTCTCTGTACCAATGGTCTCTGTGTCTGTTTGTATGCCAGTGCCTGCAGTTTTTGTTAGTTTAACTCTGTAGCATAATTTGAAGTAAGGTATTGTGATGACTCTAGCTTTGCTTTTGTGGTTAGAATTGCTATGACTAGTCTGAGTCTTTTCTTTTTCAAAATGAATTTTAGGACTTTTTTTTCTAGTTCTGTGAGGGTATGTATTTGGAATTTTGCTGGTGATTGTAGTGAATCTGTATATTGGTTTTGGTGGATATGTGCCTTTTCCTTTGTCCTCTGACTTCCTCTGGGACAGAATTATTTTCAGCCTCACCATGTGCCCAGATCCAAACTCTTAGAATTCTTTGTTTGCCTCAGGGCAGCCTGTCCCAAGTGAGTGTTCCTGCACACATGGACTCAGATCATTGAAAATGTAACAATTGAAAGCATTCATATCTGTTCACACAACTGAATGAAAAAACGTGGATCAGGAGAAGATGATACACTTAACAAAAGGGTTCAAAGAAAGAAGGTGTGTAAAAAAGTGTGCTCAATGTGAGTTGGTAATAGCTAAGGGGAGAGAAAACATTCCCATGTTTGAATATGTGGGAATAGAAACTGGAGTCAGGTGTTCTGTAAGGCTCCCTCCCAGGGACCTCTCATCGGGTGTGTATATTTGTCACACAGGACACAGCATCCTTTTCCTGTCAACTCTGTGCACCTAGAGACCACCTTATCTTCTTCAGGAAAGATCTCCACCACCTAGAGGAGGATGCTTAATCTAGTAGGTTTTTCTAGATAGAGTTGAGTTTGGGGATATGCATGATCAAATCTGGCAGTTCTTTTACAGAATGCAATCAAGTCCCTCATATATGAACACTCATTAAGCATTCCATGGAGTCCAAGCATTATGAGCAATTCTTCAATGTCATTATACACACCACACGACAAACATGTTCAAGAACCTAAGGAGAGGTGATTGATGGCCAGTCAAAGTGGAATGAGCTGAAAGACAGTACCTGGACAGAGTAGAATGAATGTGTGCTTGGGGCATGAGATGTTTTAGTAACAGAGACAATGGTCTTTGTGTGTTTCAAACATTATAAGGTGCACTCTTTATTGAGTTGATTTAAATTACAATGCCTGTCATTGTACATATTATTAAAAGTGGTAGTGTGTTTATGACCTACTCAAACTCTTATGTAGTCATGTGAAAGCAGCATCTTGTGTCATTTTTCTCCTGAGACCATTGTGTGTAGTTTCTTGGGAACATTCTAATTGCCTGGGCACCCCGTAAAGAAGCAACTTGTTTTCATGCCTGTTTCATTGTACCACATCCTATTGTCACTATGAACAAATTCAGGGTACCCATGCTGAAAGAATTGTTTCCCTTAAACTTATGGATTTTTTGTTCACCCAATAATCCAGGAAATAGAAGTAATAAGCATGAATTCCAACAAAGAACCACCAAATGATCAAAGAATAAAAACATGATTAATAACTACCAAAGCGAAAGAAATAAAATATATGCAGATAAATTCCCAGAGCGCTATTGTTGATAAGAAAGTAAATATGATGGTTCAGCCCGCCGAGTTCCGAGTCAGCGGGCGGAGCCTGCGGGGGTCTCCGCGCGCGCCCGCCAGTCCCGAATTTCCTCCTAGGCGCCCCCGCCTTTCCAGGTCCGCCCCCTTCTCAGGCCCAAAAGCGGCTCCAACTTCGTGCGGCCTCCTTCTCTTCGCGTTCCCCACCTCTGCTCGCAGCGTGCGTCTCGGGGCCGATCTTTGCCCGGTGTCCGGGAGGCGGCGCCGGCTGGGGCGCCTCACCCCTGCCGGCGGCGGTAATGCGGCTGCCTTTGCCGCCCCTGCGTCCGGACCGGCAGCTGGCAGCGGCAGGAACCGGAGCCGGAGCGCGCCTGCCGCTGGCCGGAAGCCGCCTGGCATGCGCTTGGCTCCCAAGGCGGCCGCAGGGCGCCGGAGTCCGGCGCGGCATGAGGTGGAGGTTGGCGCCGCAAGCGCCAGGCTCCTCGGCCCCTAGGGCACCGCGGGCCCGTGCGCGTCGCGTGACCGGGCTGCGGCCGGGCGCCCATGCTAACCCCGCGCAGGCACAAGACGCCGCGGCCGGGAGAAGGCGGTGCAGGCCCGCCGAGCGAACGCTAGCGGCTGGACCCATAGCGCGGGGCTCTGTGCTGGGCGGATACCTGGAGCCTCGGGCCACCCCAGCGTGCTGCAGTTACCTGCCCCTCTCCGCAGGGCGCCGCGCGCGCGCAGCCTCGCCTCTCCCCACCTGCAGTTCGATCCCCAGTACAGCAAAAAAAAAAAAAAAAAAAAAAAAAAAACTATAAGCCCAGGTGGAAGGTGGCAGTTCTCATTCCTTTCCGTAATCGCCATGAACATCTTCAATTTTTTTCTTACACCTGATTCCAATGCTTCAGAAACAGCGGCTGGAATTTGCCTTTTATGTCATTGAACAGACTGGCACACAGCCTTTTAATCGTGCGATGCTCTTCAATGTGTGCTTCAAGGAGGCCATGAAGGACAACGTCTGGGACTGCGTGATCTTCCATGATGTGGATCATCTACCTGAAAATGACCAAAACTATTATGGTTGTGGAGAAATGCCTCGTCACTTTGCAGCAAAGGTGGATAAATACATGTATAATGCTGTGTCCTGTTCTTTTTTAGTCTGCCATATAAAGAATTTTTGGTGGTGTAAGTGAACTGACAGTGGAACAGTTTAGAAAGATCAATGGTTTTCCTAATGCTTTCTGGGGACGGGGAGGAGAAGATGATGACCTTTGGAACAGAGTTCACTATGCTGGATATAATGTAACCAGACCAGAGGGAGATCTAGGAAAATACAAGTCTATCCCTCATCACCATGGAGGGGAAGTCCAGGTTTAGGACGGTATAAATTACTAAGGTATTCTAAGGAGCGTCAGTACATTCATGGGTTGAACAATTTATTATACACGCCAAAAATACTCGTTGATAGGTTGTATACAAATATATCTGTGAACCTCATGCCAGAGCTCGCTCCAATCGAAGACTTAAAAGAAGTAGCTCTCATGGCAGGGTAGACCACAGTGCTGGATCATAAACTTGGAGTGCATCTTAGTGGAGGTCCGCGTTTGGATGTCTCAGTGCCCTGATCTCTGAGAAGAGCCAGCATTTCTCAATGTTTACAGTGTGGAATTATATACATCTTCCTTCTTATACCCCTCCTCTCTACTTTGAGACACACCCCTTGGTGAGCACTGCAGAAACCAGAGCCGATGCTTGAGATTGGAAGTTGAGAGAGCTCCCACAAAGAGAAAGAGTTTTTATACTGAAATCTATAATTTAATTCAAGAGAATGCTTTTATTCCGTTTAAACATACTTTGTACATATGTGATGTAAATTAATGTGTTCAAATTGTTGAGAAATAAGATGTGTTACAGTTTTGGATGTAATTGGTTATGCTTTCATTGGACTTTTGTAGACATTTTTTATTTGCATGGGGGGAAAAAAACACTGTAAATCTATGTCACTAAACAAAGGTTAACCCTTGTGTGAAATGAAGGAACTGTCAATAATTGACAGTAAATTAATACAGTAAACTGTTACACTAGTTTTCAGCTTTAGATCTCCAGCCTCTCATATGGAAAAAGTCACAGCTTTTGTAGGGCTTTAAAGGGAAAGAAGAAAGGAGTTAAACAGCTTTTGTTCCTGCCAGGATTAACTGTTTTTTTTTTTTTTTTACTTGCTTGCAGTCTCATCAGATTTTGCTAAATCACAACCATATTGTTTATACATATTGCATGAGTATTACCAAGAAAATCTTGAAAGTTGTGATATAAAGGACCTCTTTATGTTAAATATCTTTCATGTACCTCTGGTGTGTCAGGGATTTTGTACCTCAAAAAATGTTCCAAGGTTGTTTATACACTGTATTTTGTTTTACTTCACAGTGAATAGCAGTTTTATTATTTCTAAGTTCAGAAGAGCCAAAGGAAAAAAAATCCAGTATCTTCATTTTTAAAAAATTAGTTTTCTTTTAAAGAATGAGCTACAGAAAACCCAGTAGTACTTATACAAATGAATTATACTATTAGATAAGAAATTAAATGTTCTATTTTTATGAAGATAAATGCTTAGTAGATAAAAACAAATTTTAATTCTCAGACTTATAGAATTTCACTTTTGAAAAGGACCCTTTTAATGTCAGATAGTTTTATTCAAACTGTTTTTTTTTTTCATTTTCAAGAAATCAGGTGTTAATTACTAAAATTTTTTGTTTAAAGTATAATTTAAGAGTTATCTTTAAATGCATTCTCAGTTATTTAAATGTGCTAATATTATAATATGACACTTCTGAAGACATCTCTAACTACCTGATACCAAGGATATTTATCTTAAAATTGTGCAAAGTTTTCCATGGCAAAAATCAAGCAATATTTTTACTTTGAAACTTATTAATTATGTAGGTTCTTTAAAATGTTTTATAATATTTTCAGGAAAAAAATGAGAGCAGGTACTGAGGTTGAACCCAGGCATTTTTTACCACTGAACTACATCCCCAGTCCTTTATATTTTAAATTTTGAGATAGTGTCTCACCAAGTTGCTGAGGGTCTTGGTAAATTGCTGAGGCTGACCTCAAACTTGGGATCCTCCTGTCTCAGCCTCCAAAGTTCCCTGGATTACAGGCATGTGTCACCAGCCCTGGCTGTTTTCACAAATATAAAACAAAAAGTTGTATACCTATAAAGCGAATCTTCAATAACAATGAGAAATGATAGAATTCTACCCATGAAAAATGTTTGAATCAAAAAAGTTTGCCTTGTGGGTTTTCACCTAAAACAGAAATAGGTTATTTATCTTGGATTGTGAGTTTAATTTTCAAGTGTCATTTTCTGTGGCAGTTTTGGTAATACAAATGATCACAATCCAAATCATGAAATAATCAAAATTCGTATACTTTGAGAAAACAGAGAGCCTACTATGTTGGAATTTCCCCACATTGATTTCTTAGAAATACTTTCAAGATATTTATCTTTTGATTTTTTTTTTTTGGTACTCAAAATAGTGAAAATCAAACCTGAAAATTAAGTTATTTGTACTTAATTTGTGTATCTGGTCATTCCACTTCCCACAAGCCAACATAGTTTTTTAATTTGATGAAATGAAAGCAGAATGATAATGATAACAAATGTTTGTTGACCACTAACAAGATAATAGGGGACAGGAGCATAAATATAATACTCAAGTATTTTAGTGGTGGGCAAAATTAACAATTTCTCAGTCTTATTAGGGAAACATTTTTCTCATTTTAATGTGACTGTCCAAATCTTTTCATTTTGATGCACATCTCACTTTCTAGAGAATTCAGTACTACTACTCTCTGCCTTATTTTCTTGTGACATTTATAGTGGTTTAGGAGTGGGATTTAAATACTGAATACATACCTAAAATTATTTTTGGCTATAAACAGTGAACTTTGTACGTTTTCCATAAGAATGAGAGAACTTTGCCCAGTGGTCTTCATTGTATGACAACGAGTTTATTTTCCTAAAGATTAACAAGTATGTGGCAAATGCAAACATTTTCTTTAGGGTATGTTTGGTAGACTTATTAATGAACATGTATTGATTGCCTACTCTATCAAGTGAAGTGCCAGGTATGCTTATTTGAAAGTATTATGTCATTTCAAAACAAGTCAAGTCAAGCAAATTCAAACCTCTATGAGGTTATAAAGTCATCCTCTGATAACCTATCTGTCATATTTCCTATATATGTGAACATAGAGACATTAAGAGGTCCCATTGGCACTACTGGTAAAATTATATATAGTGCCTTTTACTAGAGAAGGAATCATAATTAATGGGCCTGTCACTAGAAGAAAAAAGGGCAAAATGTACACAGTGGTAATGTATGTCTAATTCACAGTGAAGATAGTCATTTAATTCTTTGCCAAAACTAGGGTATAACGAATATTTTTAAGTCTAAATTTAAATTTTAGTTTTTGTATTTTGTGAAATAGATGTTCACTAAGAAAACTTTAGCACAATATTATGTAAGTACAAAATTTGTGTAGTAAAAATTTGTACTTCTTAACCAGCGAAAAAATTGATACCCACTTTAAAACAAAATGGAAAAATAACTAATGCAATATTCTCCTTTTGGAAGCTCCCTCCAAGTGAAAGCAGATTTTATATCATCTTATTTGGCCTTTGCTCATTCTTGTTATATTCCTTTATGTACTTTTCAAATAATAGTACTCTAGATTTATTGCCTTGGATTTGCAAGAATACCAACAAAGAGAACAAAAATGACTGTGGTATTTATCAGAAAGAGGAAGTGTACTTAAAATTATTTATTATTAAGATATGAAAGGCTTCTACATAAATGCACTGAAATAAATGCTATTAATTTCTTGTACTTTGTTTGCTTCTCATGGAAATGTTTGTGCTTTTTTAATCATTGTCTTTTATGAAATATAATGTTCTAAGGACAAAATAAATATGATGGTTCAATAGCAATGGCAAAATGACAAAGTACCTCCATGAGATGCATTGAAAAATGAGTGTTCCCTAACCCTTGTAATCTATGAACCATGAATGATCATTGTTCTGATATGCTGAGCTCCTATGGCATTGAACAGTAAAAGCCTGTGGGTATTTCTATGGGTATTTTAATTTTTTTGGTTATTTTAATTTTCAAATTACTTCCATTATTAATGACCTTTCTGTTGTCTTTTAAAAAATATTTATGTAGAAATATTGATGAGCCTGTACTATGTTGTACTTAGGCAACAGGAATTCGATGTATTGTTCTATAGCACTGTAGGATGAATATGCATAAGGATAATGCACTGTACTTTAAATGTTTTTATTATTACATTATAGTCATTTGTAATAGTGGGGTTCACTTAGACTTATTTTCTCCATTTCAATCCATAGTACCATCCCTTTCCCTTCCCTCTCCATTTTCTTGACCACTTTTCTCTACTTTATTGGGGTTTATTCTATTTATTTATTACTTTTTAAAAATTGGTCCATCATAGTCATGCGCAAAAGTGGCTTTCACCATGATCTATTTATCCATGCACATCACACAATTTGGTTAATTCCGTTCTGCAGATGCTTCTCTTTCCCACTCCTCTTAGTTTCTTCTACTCCCCTGTTCTCTTTTATAATTGCATGAAATACCCCCTTTTATTCTTTATTTCCCTCTAGTTTCTGTTTATGAGATAAAACACTGACCCTTGGCTTTCCAAATTAGTAGTTTTTTGCACTTAGTGTCATGTCCTCAAGTTCCATCCATTTACCATTAATTGACATTGTCATTCTTTTATAGTTGACTAAAACTCTGTGCTGTATATATACCACATTGTCTTTATCCATTCATCTGTAGTTGAGCACCTAGGCTGATTCCATAACTATGCTACAGTGAATTGTGCTGCTATAAAATTTAGTATAGGCAGTTTGATCAGAATTCCTGTCTTGCTGTCACTCCCTGCGTCTCTTGTCCCTTTCATTCCTTCTCTCTTAGGTTCGCGGTCCTCGTTGATGTCCCGCGGGTCGGGACAGTTGGCACCCAACATGGGGCTGAAGCCTTTGCCTGAGTAGCGAACACCGCCCTCCGGGGAAGCCTTGGCCAAGCGGGATTCGGGATCGCCTCGGTAAACGCGACCAGGACTCAGATCCAGGAGGAGAATGAGGCCGGCGCAAGGTTCTGGCTAAGTTTCTTCAGGCCTTGTTAAGGTGTTGAGGGTGGCCTTAAACTTGTGATCCTCCTGCCTCTGCCTCCTGAGTTGCTGAAATTACAAGTGTGTTACACCATGCCTGGTTCAGCCATTCTTCAAAGAGAGGTTCTCGGAACGGAACTGGCCGCTAGTGAGAGCCTTTCTGACCAGAACAAGCTCCGAGTCCCGGAGCCCTGCAGCGCAGCGTACTCCGGCAATGAACCAGCGGAGACCCTCGATCCGCAAGCAGCCTCTGTGATCAGGGCAGGGCAGCCAGAGACCTCTTCAGGCGGCTCTGCCCACTCCATCCGGCTGCGGCTCTCTTCGACCGGGTCGATCCAAGATGGCGGCCTAGAGGGAGACTGCACCCCCGGTCGCTCCAGAACCCAGGAGTTAAGAAGGGGAGGCATTGAGAGACTCGGGACTGAAATAGAGCCACAGGTGAGTCTGCCCACTGGGTAAAGCTCGGCCCGGGTGGCAGGCCCAGATAGAGGTGGCTTATCGGAGCCAGGCAGGGCAGCTAGAGTCTTCCCAAGGTAGCCTTCCACACTCCGGCAGTGGAGCTCCTCCCACACGGCCAGCTGCCCGGTGCAGGCCCACAGTGAGAGCATTTCAGCACAGAGCCAGTTCCAAATCGTGGAACCAGTAGGGGGCTAGGGCAGTTTTCTTCGGATGACGCTGCTTTATCAGATTCCTCCAAGACATCAGGCTACTGAAGGCTGGGAGGTGATACACTGGAAATCTACCGGGACACTATAAGCCAATAGCGGAAAACTGCAATATCTCAGGGTCCACTGACAACTGACCATATGAGAAAACAAGGGAAGAAAATGTCCCAAACAAACCTAGATACTACATCAATAAAACCCAATGACAGCACAGCAGAAGAAATGTCAGAAAGGGAGTTCAGAATGTACGTAATTAAAACGATCAGGGAAGCTAATGAGGAGATGAAGAGCAAATGCAGGCATTGAAGGAGGAGATGAAAGAGCAAATGCAGGCATTAAATGATTGCACCAATCAACAGTTAAAGACCAAATACGGGAAGCAAGAGATCATTTCAATAAAGAGTTAGAGATACTGAAAAAAAACCAAACTGAAATCCTTGAAATGAAGGAAACAATAAACCAAGTTAAAAACTCCATAGAAAATATAACCAATAGGATAGAACACCTGGAAGACAGAACCTCAGATGTTGAAGACAAATTATTTAATCTTGAAAGCAAAGTTGGCCAAACAGAAAAGATGGTAAGAAATCATGAACAGAATCTACAAGAATTATGGGATATCATGAAAAGGCCAAATTTAAGAATTATTGGGATTGAGGAAGGCTTAGAGAAACAAACCAAAGGAATGAACAATCTATTCAATGAAATAATAACAGAAAATTTCCCAAATCTGAAGAATGAAATGGAAAACCAAGTACAAGAGGCTTATAGAACTCCAAACATACAAAATTACAACAGACCCACACCAAGGCACATTATTATGAAAATACCTAACATACAAATAAAGACAGAATTTTAAAGGCTGTGAGAGAAAAGAATCAAATTACATTCAGAGGGAAACCAATAAGAATATCAGCAGATTTTTCAATCCAGACCCTAAAAGGTAGAAGGGCCTAGAACAACATATACCAAGCCCTGAAAGAAAACGGATGCCAACCAAGAATCTTATACCCAGCAAAACTTACCTTCAAATTTGACGATGAAATAAGATCCTTCCATGATAAACAAAAGCTAAAGGAATTTACAAAAAGAAAGCCAGCATTACAGAACATTCTCAGCAAAATATTCCATGAGGAAGAGATGAAAAACAACGATGCAAATCAGCAACAGGAGGCGCTAGCCTAAAGGAATAGCCAAATAAAGGAGAAACCAAATCATGTCAAAAACAAATATGAGTCAATTGACTGGGAATACAAATCATATCACAATAATAACCCTGAATGTTAACGGCCTGAATTCATCAATCAAAAGACACAGACTGGCAGATTGGATTAAAAAGAAAAATTCAACAATATGCTGCCTGCAAGAGACTCATCTCATAGAAAGAGACACCCATAGACTAAAGGTGAAAGGATGGGGACAAACATACCATGCAGACGGACACAGCAAAAAAGCTGGAGTATCCATCCTCATCTCAGATAATGTGGAATTCAAACCAAAACTAGTCAGAAGGGATAAAGAAGGACATTACATGCTGCTTAAGGGAAGCATAAATCAGCAAGACATAACAATCATAAATATCTATGCCCCGAACATTGGCTCATCCACGTATGTCAAACAAATCCTTCTCAATTCCAGAAATCAAATAGACCACAACACAATAATACTAGGCGATTTTAACACACCTCTCTCACCACTGGATAGATCGTCCAAACAAAAATTGAATAAAGAAACTATAGATCTCAACAACACAATCAGCAATTTAGACTTAACCGACATATATAGAATATACCATCCAACAAAGAACGAATACACTTTCTTCTCAGCAGCACATGGATCCTTCTCTAAAATAGACCATATTTTATGCCACAAAGCTACTGTTAGCAAATACAAGAAGATAGAGATACTACCTTGTACTCTATCAGACCATAATGGATTGAAATTAGAAATAAATGACAGAATAAAAAACAGAAACTTCTCCAATACCTGGAGACTAAATAATACACTATTATATGATGAATGGATAACAGAAGACATCAGGAGGGAAATAAAAAAATTCTTAGAAGTAAACGAGAACAAAGACACATCATATCAAAATCTCTGGGACACTATGAAAGCAGTACTTAGAGGAAGATTTATTTCATGGGGTGCATTCAAAAAAAGAAGTAGAAATCAACAAATAAACGACTTAACACTACAGCTCAAAGCACTAGAAAAAGAAGAGCAGACCAATACCAAAAGTATTAGAAGACAGGAAATAGTTAAAATCAGAGCTGAAATCAATGAAATCGAAACAAAAGAAACAATTGGAAAAATTAACAAAATAAATAGTTGGTTCTTTGAAAAAATAAATAAAATTGATAAACCCTTAGCCACACTAACAAAGAGAAAGAGGGAGAAAACTCAAATTACTAAAATTCCGAATGAACAAGGAAACATCACAACAGACACGAGTGAAATACAAAACATAATTAGAAGCTATTTCGAAAATCTATACTCCAACAAAACAGAAAACCTCGAAGACATCAACAAATTTCTAGAGACATATGAACTACCTAAACTGAACGAGGAGGACATACACAACTTAAATAAACCAATTTCAAGCAATGAAATAGAAGAGGTCATCAAAAGCCTACCAACAAAGAAAAGTCCGGGACCAGATGGGTTCTCAGCCGAGTTCTACAAAACCTTTAAAGAAGAGCTCATTCCAATACTCCTCAAACTATTCCATGAAATAGAAGAGGAGGGAACCCTACCAAACTCGTTCTATGAAGCCAATATCACCCTGATACCTAAACCAGACAGAGACACATCAAGGAAAGAAAATTTCAGACCAATATCCTTAATGAACATCGATGCAAAAATTCTCAACAAAATTTTAGCAAATCGCATACAAATATATATTAAAAAGATAGTGCACCACGATCAAGTGGGTTTTATCCCAGGGATGCAAGGTTGGTTCAACATTCGGAAATCAATAAATGTCATTCACCATATCAACAGACTTAAAGTTAAGAATCACATGATTATTTCAATAGATGCAGAAAAAGCATTTGATAAAATACAGCATCCCTTCATGCTCAAAACACTAGAAAAAATTGGGGTAGTGGGAACATTCCTAAACATTATAAAGGCAATCTACGCTAAGCCCATGGCTAATATCATTCTAAATGGTGAAAAACTGAAAGCGTTCCCCCTAAAAACTGGAACAAGGCAGGGATGCCCTCTTTCACCGCTTCTATTCAACATCGTCCTTGAGACTCTAGCCAGAGCAATCAGACAAACCAAAGAAATTAAAGGGATACGAATAGGAAAAGAAGAACTCAAACTATCCCTGTTCACTGATGACATGATTATATATTTAGAGGAACCTGGAAATTCCACCAGAAAACTTTTAGAACTCATAAGTGAATTCAGTAAAGTAGCAGGTTACAAGATCAATGCTCATAAATCCAATGCATTTTTATACATAAGTGATGAATCTTCAGAAAGAGAAATTAGGAAAACTACCCCATTCACAATAGCATCAAAAAAAATAAAATACTTGGGAATCAATCTCACAAAAGAGGTGAAAGACCTCTACAATGAGAACTACAGAACACTAAAGAAAGAAATTCAAGAAAACCTTAGAAGATGGAAAGATCTCCCATGTTCCTGGATAGGCAGAATTAATATCGTCAAAATGGCTATACTACCTAAAGTGCTATACAGATTCAATGCAATTCCAATTAAAATCCCAATGATGTACCTTGCAGAAATAGAGCAAGCAATTATGAAATTCATCTGGAAGAATAAAAAACCTAGAATAGCTAAAGCAATCCTCAGTAGCAAGAGCGAAGCAGGGGGTATTGCAATACCAGATCTTCAACTCTACTACAAAGCAATAGTAACAAAAATGACATGGTATTGGTACCAAAATAGACAGGTAGTTCAATGGTACAGAATAGAGGACATGGAAACAAACCCAAATAAATACAATTTTCTCATACTAGACAAAGGTTCCAACAATATGCAATGGAGGAAAGATAGCCTCTTCAACAAATGGTGCTGGGAAAACTGGAAAACCATATGCAATAGAATGAAATTAAACTCCTATCTCTCACCCTACACAAAACTCAACTCAAAATGGATCATGGACCTCGGAATCAGACCAGAGACCCTGCATCTTATAGAAGAAAAAGTAGGTCCAAATCTTCAACTTGTTGGCTTAGGATCAGACTTCCTTAACAGGACTCCCATAGCACAAGAAATAAAAGCAAGAATCAACAACTGGGATAGATTCAAACTTAAATGCTTTCTCTCAGCAAAGGAAACTATCAGAAATGTGAAGAGAGAGCCTACAGAGTAGGAGAATATCTTTGCCAACCATACCTCAGATAGAGCGCTAATTTCCAGAATCTATAAAGAACTCAAAAAACTCTACACCAAGAATACAAATAATCCAATCAACAAATGGGCTAAGGAAATGAACAGACACTTCACAGAAGAAGATGTACAAGTAATCACCAGATATATGAAAAAATGTTCAACATCCCTAGTAATAAGGGAAATGCAAATCAAAACTATCCTAAGATTTCATCTCACCCCAATTAGAATGTCGATTATCAAGAATACAAGCAACAATAGGTGTTGGTGAGGATGTGGTGAAAAAGGAACACTCATACATTGCTGGTGGGGTTGCAAATTAGTGCAGCCACTCTAGAAAGCAGTGTGGAGATTCCTCAGAAAGCTTGGAATGGAAACACCATTTGACCCAGCTATCCCACTACTTGGCCTATACCCAAAGGACTTAAAATCAGCATACTACAGAGATACAGCCACATCAATGTTCATTGCTGCTCAATTCACCATAGCCAGATTGTGGAACCAACCTAGATGCCCTTCAGTTGATGAATGGATAAAGAAACTGTGGCATATTTATACAATGGAATATTACTCCGCAATGAAGAATGATAAAATTATGGCATTTGTAGGCAAATGGTCGAAATTGGAGAATATCATGCTAAGTGAGATAAGCCAATCTCAAAAAACTAAAAGACAAATGATCTCGCTGATAAGCGGATGAGGACATATAATGGGGGGTGGGAGGGGCTAGCATTAGGTTTAGGGTTAGGTTTAGAGTTAGGCTAAGGAGAGCGGTAAGAATGAAGGAAAGAAGGACTGTGTAGAGGGAAAAGAGGGGTGGGAGGGGTGGGGGGGAGGGGAAAAATAAAATAAACTTCATTACCCTATGTAAACGTAAAAAAAAAATAATAAAATAAATAAATAAATAAATAAAGCTATTTTCTGTACCTGGTTAGAACTTAGCACTAATTAAATCTGGGGTCAAATATTTCAATCTGTTCTGTATATAGCAATTGGACAATTAGCCCACTTAGATATATGCCTCTCATAGTAGTAGGAACTGGACAGGGTGGAAGGTTAAAGAAACTTTCACTGCTACTTTTTGCAAAATAAATCTGCATAGAAATGTGACAAAAAATAAATAAAAATAAAATAAAATTTAGTATATATCACTATGGTATGGTGATTGTACTTCTTTTGGACAAACATCAAGACTTGGGATAGCTGTGTCATATGGTGGGTCCATTCTTCATGTTCTGACAAAACTTCATACTGCTTTCCAAAGTGGCTGTACTAACTTGCTGTTCCACCAAAAATGTGTAATTTTACTTTCCCCCACATCCTCACCAACATTGATTGTTATATATATTCTTGAGGATTGATATTCTCATTGGAATTAGTTAAATCTCAGTGTAATTTTAATTCCATTCCTTCATTGCTAAGGATGTTGACAGTTTTTTCATATATTTGCTGGCCATTTGTTCTACTTCTTTGAGAAAAAACTCTTCGGCTGATTTGTACATTTATTGCTTGCAGTATTTTTGATGATAAATTTTTTAAAAATACTTTGTCTATACGAGATATAAAACTCCATTCAGAAGAGCACCTGGCAAAGATTTCCTCTGATTCTGGAACTTTTTGTTCAAAGTCTTCATTGTCTCCTTAGCAGTGGAAAAGAAATCATCGAACAAAGACATGTCCACATAGAACCAATAACCTGATCCTTGCCAGAGTTGTCAAAAACATGCATGGCACTTCTTAATAAGTGTTGCCAGGAAAACTGTATAACTATATGTAGAAGAATTAATCTACATCCCTACCTCTCATCCTACACAAAAGTCAACTCAAAGTGAATCAAATATCCAGGCATTAGACCAGAAACACTCCAACTCCTAGAAGAAATTATAGGGAAAACATTTGAAATCTTAATAGATGTCAAACACCATCCAGCACTTCCCATGAATTGAGTCAATACAAGCTCTCTTAATATCTGAATAATGATTCTGTTAACAGAATACAGGGGGACAGATTGTGTCAAGTTGGTAAAGCTTTTCTCCTGCAATTGCCACCCTCATCTTGATAGTGTGGATACTTTACACTAGTGCAAGACAACCAAAGGGGAAAATACAAAAACAGAAAATATTTGGAGTGGGCCGTTTGGACATTCGGAAAAACATTCTGTGACTGTTTTGTAAGTTTCATCCAGCAAGCACACATGTGCATATCTGCAAATTCTACATATGCACATATACAGGTACATGTGCACACTCACATGCACACAGGTGCAGGCATGGCCATAATCTGTGTACTGGTCAAAGGAAGGTCCATCTTAACAGCTGTTCTGCTTTGTGGGTTTTCTGTGGCAGGTACCTGGCCCTGATCATCAGTAACACCATGAGGGTGTATCCCAGTAGAACTAAAGCCAACTTATTTTATTGTACCCACTGTATGATAGATATCATCAATTCTCTCACTTGTCTACCTCTTATCTTTCTCAATACTGTCTGTGAGAACCAAGGACTGGCAGCATGTCCTTAGCTCTATAAGAACTAGAAACATGATCAGCAATGCTTTCTGAATTTTTTGTCTTTCCTCTCCTGAATTGGGCCAAGGAGTGGATGGTCACACCTTACAGAAACCCAGGGACCATGATTGTAGGACATAAGAATCGCCCTGATTGTACTTCTACTCTGCCCATCACTTTAATTCTCACATTTGGGGCTGGAAAACAGCTCCTCAGTCTGTCCTCAGCCCTAAATCCACCCTTGATCCTCATGACTCCTGCAAAGCCTGACTAGAGAGTTGTGAGTAGAGGGGAGTCTTTCCTAAGGCTGGGTTATCAGAGACAGACTTGCTCATGGTTGTGTCACAAGTCATTCTGGTGTTGGAAGAGAGTGACTCTTACAGGGAAGGTGTTTATGTATCATCCCACCTGCTACCATTTGCATATGAGTTGTTTCAAAAAACTCACATGTAAGATAATGCAATAAAGAGAATTATGGGGTTCTCAGAGTCTTAAAACAATCAGTGATTAATACCCTCTTAGGGATTAACTCAGTGGTAACTGAAGTGGTAGGGTATGCCTGGAGGAAGTGGGAATTGGAGGCGTAGATTTGGGGTATATATTTGTATCTGGGGAGCAGTTCCTTTTTCTGCTTCCTTATAATCATGGGAGCTGTTTCCCTCTGCCACACTATTTTCACCGTGATTTACAGCCCCACCTGGAGAACCAAGGAATGGAGCCAGCCACTTATGGACTGAGACCTCTCAAACCATAAGCTCCACTGAAGTCAACCTTCCCTCCTCTCTAATTTCTGCTTTTTGGGTCTTGTAGTCAGAGCAACAAAATAGCTGTCTAAAACACCATCTGTGTGTGTCAGTGTGAGATGAGTACCATGTTGTCCCATGACTAACAGGAACAGCCTCATCCTTGGCTTGGGCTCTGTGGACAGACAAGGTGGCTATGGTTCCCTAGAGGGAGCATACATGTCTCTTAGGGATATCTGAGGGCTGCTCACTATCTATGTATACAATGTTAGCAAGAGTCTGACCTGGCATATGCTGATCCTAATCTGTGTATTCTTTTGGCAGTGCATCAACAGTGCAGGGGGTGCCCTGAGGATGAAAACCCTGTCTGAGCAGCCCCGTTTAGTCTGTGTCTGGGTTTGGCATGTTGTTCGATGCAGACTCAGCCCAGGGTACTTTAAGAGCCAAGCCCAGTGATAGTACAGAGGCAGGTCTTTAATAAAAGAGTGACAAGATGAAGAGAAGAGGGGTCCATGCCATAAGAGATAAGTCCCAGAGCACTGTTTTGAAATCTACAGCACAGCTGGGCTCCCCAAGGTCTCTCTCAGGTCCTTTGGGACAGAAAGTGTTTGGTTGTTATAAAATGATTTCTTCACTGAGTGTTCATGGTTTACAATCAACCCAGATATTGGGTCGTACAGGAGACTAAAGAGAAGGGTAGAGCCTCAACTTCCTCCAACTCCTCTAGGCAGAGAATCAGTTGTATACCCCAAGGCCACTCATGACAAAAACCTTCCAGAATTTGACCTGTGTCCTTCTTCCTATTACTGTTGGGCTATAGTGTGTCCTTAGTGCAGTTCAGCAAGGCTATTGGCCTCCCAGGATCCTGAATCCTGGCCATGGAATGAGCTGGAACCTGCAAAGAGAATGTTGTGAACAGCTGACAGCAGAAAGTGGACTACTGATCCATGCTTTTCCCCTCCTTCTCCTCTCTGTGACTGCAGATGAAGTTTGGTGCTACTCTGGTCATTTCACTGGAATATGGTACTAGGCCATTAGGATTGTTGCTAAATCATTTCAAGCAACATATTATATTTGATAACCATCTGAATGTGTGCACTTACCACAACTTTCAATCTCATTTCCACATAGTATTTTCTCTTTTCTATGACAGGTCCATTCCACAATAGACTAGAAACTGGCATCAGGAATTTATTCTTACTTTTTCTTTTGGCAAAATAATTTACATATTCTTGTTAATACTCCCAGATGCTAGAACTGCATGAGAAAAATTCTTCAAGACCTGTGGTCTCTTTGAAGTTTGTTGGGATCACAAATATATATGGATGATCTCTAGAGTGTGAGTGGATATTGATGCCCCAAGAAAAGAGGATTCTTTCACTTCACAAAAATTAGGCCCATGGTCATACCTGAGTCCCTGTGGCAAGTGAGATTCCAGAGCACTCTGCAGGGTCTTCTCAAGGAGGTTGTGCATGCTCCATCCAAGGAAGGGACCCAAGTGTCCCCACCCCAACATATTTCTAAATATGATTAAAGATCCTTAAGTTGTGATGTGACTGAACATGGGAGCAGAGGCCTGGAATGAGTTGGAAAGCATCTCTGCAAGTTCCCAAAGTTGAGGGGTAATACCTGGGAGAACTTATGGACAGTGATCAACAGTGCCCTAAGAGGAGGCAGGAACCCCATGCAGTTATACTAGAGGAAGAACACAAGCCCTGGAAGCCCCACATTCTCACACTCAGCTTCCTTCTGGGGTACCTGAACCTCAGCTTGGTCTCCTGAGTGATTTTCTGCCCTACACGACCTACTCAGGCTGATACCTTGGGCAAACTTTCTCCACTAACTTTTTTAGGTGAGTCCTGTACTGTGTGTGGGCTTCTTTAAATGTTCTGGAGAGACAAAAGAGTCCTGAGACCATGGCTACAGTAGCCCCAGGCAAAGGATGGACTGTCCTGACATTCAGTTCAATGCCTGACACTTGATCACGTGTCATAAAACTCCCATGATGGCCTCTCTCTTTGTGCAGTCTGCTTTATTGGGCTACACTGGCTCTGCAGAGGACCTGACCTTTGAGGAGGACAGTAAGAGGAAGGATGTTTCTCTGAGGAATACTGAGGAAAGCAACCTTAAATATCAGATTCTTCATTTGAAATGATCACTGCTTTTGAAAATATTTTCTATGTTCTTGTAAAATTTAGAATTTATACAGGCATAGATGAATTATTCCAATGAAGGAATAACAATTTTTTAAATTTTATGTGTTCTAATTAGTTGTACATGACAGTAGAATGCGTTTATACATTTTGATAGATCATAAACAAATAGAGTGCAACCTCCAACCTTCCTGATCATTGATACTGCAGGTCACAAAGGTCATGCAGTCACAACATGAGAGAATGTCTGTTTCACTCTACTATCATTCCTTCTCTCATACCCCTTCCTCTCCCTTAACTTCTCTCTACCTAATATAAAGTAACTCCATTCTTCTCTATACCACCACCCTTTTATGTGAATTAGCTTCTATATATCAGACAAAACATTCGTCCTTTGGTTTTTTGGGTTTGGCTTATTTCACTTAGCATGATATTCTCTAACTCCCTCCATTTACCAGTGAATGCCAGAATTTCATTCTTCTTTAAAGCAGAGTAATCTTTTCTTTAAATGACATTTTATTTATTCATTCATCTGTTGAACAGCATCTAGGTTGGTTCCTTATTTTAGCTATGGTGAATTGAACAGCTATAAACATTGATGTACCTGTGTCACTATAGCATGTTGATTTTAAGGTCTTTGTGCATAAACTGAGGCGTGGAATAACAGGGTCAAATGAAGTTTCAACTCCATGTTTTCTGAGGAATCTCCATACTGCTTTCGATTATGGTGGCATCAATTTGCATTTCCACTAGCAATGTATGAGTGTACCTTTTCCCGCATATCCTTGTCAACATTTATTGTTGCTTGCATTCTTGATAGTTGCCATTCTGATTGGAGTGACATGAAATCTTTGAGTAGTTTTGATTTGCATTTCTCTAATTGCTATAGATGGTGAACTTCTTTGATATATTTGTTGATCAATTGTGTATCTTCTTCTTTGAAGTGTCTGTTGAGATCCTTAGCCCATTTTCATTTAGTTTTTTAAAACTTTTTGTTTTTTTTATTTCTAACAGACTGCATATTGATTCATTGTACACAAATGGCGTACAACTTTTTGTTTCTATGGCTGTACACGATGTAGATTGACACCATTTGTGTAATCATGCATGTATATAGGGTAATAATTTCCGTTTCAGGTCACTATCTTTCCTTCACCCAACCCCTCCCTTCTCATTTCCTTTTACACAATCCAGAGTGCCTCCATTCTTTTCTTACCCTCCTCCAACACCCCCATTATTTATCATCATCCACTCATCAAAAAAAAATTTGGCCTTTGTTTTTTTTGCAATTGGCTTATTTCACTTAGAATGATATTCTCCATCTCCATTCATTTACCAGAAAATGCCATAATTTTATTCTTTTTTTATGGTTGAGTAGTATTCCATTGTGTATGTATACAGTTTGTTTATCCATATTACTTGAAGGGTATCCAGGTTGGTCCCACAATCTAGTTATTGTGCATTGAGCTGCTATAAACATTGATGTGTCTGCATCATTGAAGTATGCTGATTTGAAGTCCTTTGGGTATAAACCAAAGAGAGGGATAGCTGGGTCAAATGGTAGGTCCATGCCAAGTTTTCTGAGAAATCTCCATACTGGTTTCCAGAGTGGCTGCACCAATTTTTAATTCCACTATCAATGTATGAGTGTGCCTTTTCCCTCACATCCATGCCAACACTTATTATTGCTTGTGATTTTTGATAATAGTCATTATAATTGGAGTTAGATGAAACCTTAGTGTGGTTTTGATTTGCATTTCTCTAATTACTAGAGATGATGAGAACTTTTTCATATATTTGTTGATTGTCCATCTATCTTCGTCTGTGAAGTATCTGCCCAGTTCCTTAGCTGATTTATTGATTGAGTTCTTTATAGTTTTGGTGTAAAATTTTTAAGGTTATTATAAATTATGGAGATTAGTACTCTATCTGAAGTATTTGTGGAAAAGATTTTCTCCCACCCTATAGGCTCTCTTTTTACATTGCTGATTGTTTCTTTTGCTGAGAAAAAGGTTTTTGGTTTGAATTCAACCCATTTAATGATTCTTGGTTTGATGTCTTTAGCTTTGGGAGTCTTGTTAAGGAACTCTGATCCTAAGCCAACATAAGGAAGATTGGAGCCTATATTTTCCTCTATTTGGTGAAGGGTCTCAGGTCCAATTCCTAAATCCATGATCAATTTTGAGTTGAGGTTTGTGCAGGGTGAGAGGTAGGGGTTTAATTTCATTTTACTGCATATGGATTTCCAGTTTTCCCAGCACCATTTTTTGAAGAGGCTATCCTTTCTCCACTGTATGTTTTTGGCACCTTTGTCTAGTATGAGATAACTGTACTTATGTGGGTTTGTCTCTCTGACTTCTACTGTTTACCATTGGTTTATCTGTGTATTTTGGTGCCAATACCATGCTGTTTTTATTACTATTGCTCTATAGCAGAGTTTAAAGTTTGGTATTGTGATACCTCCTGCATCACTCCTCCTCTCAGGATTGCTTTGGCTATTCTTGTTCTTTTATTCTTCCAGATGAAGTTCATGATTGTTTTCTCTATTTCTATGAGGTACATCAATGGGATTTTAACTGAAATTGTGTTAAATCTGTATAGTGCCTTTGGAAGTATGGTTATTTTCACAATATTAATTCTGCCTATCCAAGAACATAGGAGATCTTTCCATTTTCTAGGGTCTTCTTTAATTTCTTTCTTTAGTGTTCTGTAGTTTTCATTGCAGAGATCTTTGACGTCTTTTGTTAGATTGATTTCCAAATATTTTATTTCAATGTAATTTATAACATAAATACACTTAAGGTTAAAAATCATATGATTATTTTAATAGATGCTGAGAAATTATTTGTACAAATCCAGCACCCCTTCATTCTCAAAACACTAGAAAAAATAGGGATCATAGAAATATGCATCAACATTGTAAATGCTATCTATGTAAGCCCTCAGCCAACATTATTCTTAATGGAAAAAAACTGAAAGCGTTCTCTTTAAAACCTGGAACAAGATATTGATGCTCTCTTTCACCACTTATTTTCAACATCGTCCTTGAAACACTAGCCAGAGCAATTAGACAGACCAAAGAAATTAAAGGGATACAAATAGGAAAGAAAGACCTCAAGCTATCGCTGTTTGCTGATGACATGATTCTATATTTCGAAAATCCAACAATACGCCACCAGAGAACTTCTAGAACTAACAAATGAATTCAGCAGTGTAGCAGGATATAAAGACAACACTCATAAATCCAATGCATTTCTATTTATAATTGATGAACCTTCTGAAGGAGAAATTAGGAAAACTACTCCATTCATAATATCCTCAAAATAAAATAAAATACTTGGGAATCAATCTAGCTCATTTATTGAGTTATTTGTTATTTCAGTGTTAAGTGTTTTGCGTTCTTTATATATGCTAGAGAATAATGCTTTATCTGAGTTGCATGTGGTAAAGATTTTCTCCCAATCTGTAGGCACTCTCTCTTTATACACTCAGATTTGATGTAGAAATGGGTGTTGTATTTTTATTGATACCCTCAACCATCAAGTTCACATGAGTAATGGGGAACATTTAGGGTTCAATTTCCAATGGATGATGACAGACCTTATGTGTTGTAGGAGTTTTGTGTGAAGTTGGGCAGCAGGAGGCATTCAAGATGATCTCATGTTTCATCAGAAGCTGGAATGGATTTGGGGCTTCCTGTAGGGGTTTTTGGACTGTTTGTGGAGTCAGTGGTTTGGTTTCAGGGATCTCAGGTCAGCCCTGGGAGGCTGACCTACACAGTGGTGTTTGCTATGCTGCCAAAATGGCTTCCCTGAAGCTGATGGGGCCAGATGCTTCTGGCTATGTACATGGTTCTGGTCTAGGCAGGAACTGATGTGGAGTAGAGGGACAACTCTGGGCTTCTAGAAGGGAGTCTTGGAGTAGGGGACAGAGGGAGGGGAGATCATGGATGAAAGGTAGGCATGATGAGAGGGGATGCTGCGTTGGGAAAGAGGAAACTGAGGAGAGTGCTCAGAAGGAACTGAGCAGGTATAGTCAGGTTTCTTTCCTGCTGGACCTCAGGGGATCCCGGGCCATCAAGGATACTCCCTAAACTGGAACCCTGCCAAGGACACCACTGGGGAACGTTCACATGTTCATTTCTATCCTAGTGAAGAGGAGTCCTATAGACAGGGATGCTTGACCCGGAACCTATCTACTCTGTATGTGGAGACATATGTTTACATTCATGGCCTGTGAAGGGAGGGAATAAGTAACCCTTGGAGGGGTGGGCTGGCTGCAAATAAAATTCTGAAAATTAATACCAAGATATAAGTAAAAGACAAAAGCTATTTTTTAAATTGGGGTTTTGATGGGAGGACAAGACCTGGTAGTTCTGATCCTAACAAAGGTAAAAAGCCCATGAAAGTTTTAATTATAGTGAAACACACCAAAGGAATTTATTGTGGTTAGGGCTTAAGATACAAGACGTTGGCAGTATCTTATGTTTGACAAAAGTACTACAATTATGTAAGATGTTAGCAGGGGAAATGGGTCAAATATATATATAGAAAAACTGTGATATCAGTGAATCTTTGTAAACCTGAAATCATTCCAAAAGCAAAATTTAATTTTTTCATAAAAATATTAAATAAACACACAAAATCGAGAGTATTTGTGGAAATTGGCCTTATTGGGACTTTTCCCTTCTGCAGTAGTTCTTTCTCCTCCAGGCAGCTGGAACCACAAGGCTAGATGGTGTCGGGGTACTGCAGACCCCCAGCCCTTCGGCGTGGCCAAGATGGCGCCTGGCAAGGTGCCAAGGAAGTGCTGAGAACAAAACCAGGTACCTCCAGCAGACTAATTCTCTCTGCCAACAAGTGGCGTTATTTGAGGAAGTTAATGTGATTGGTCATGGGTCCTCGTGGACACTGCATGATTGCTATATCCACACTATTGTGCTCCATTACTGTCCATGCTTTCCCCTCGTGATCTATAAGCTGATTGGTTGTTGTATGTAATGTAAGGCGCTTGCAAGAGCCGCCGGCCGCCGGCCAGCCAGAAGTTACTGCTAGCAGAAAATAAAGAACTTGCCCCGATCCGGTTTCGTGTTTCTCTGCGGGCAGGGGACGCGATAAATGGTGCCGAATCAAGAACGGGAACGAGAAAAAATATAAGGGTAAGTTCACATAAGTTCTCAAATCAAGAAAAATTAGTCTGAGAGTTCAAAAGGTGAGACGTCTCGAGGTTCGCGGAGCTGCGACAATTCATCACAAAAGGATCCCCGTAGGAGGGACGAGTCATAAAAAGAGTATCCCCATAGGAGGGACGAGTCATAACAAAAGGATCCCCGTGGGAGGGAGGATTCATCACAAAAGGATCCCCGTGGGAGGGACGATTCATCACAAAAGGATCCCCATAGGAGGGACGAGTGAAGTGGCCAGATACAGATTTATATAGTGGTACCAAACTGTGTATGTGTGTGCGTGCGTGAGACAGTGTGTGCGTGCGCGCGCTTGTCTTTTTGTTTGTGTGTTTAAACTAGTAAACTACCTCTTAGTGCTGTAAGATTTAATCATAGGAATAGAACTGTCTAAAACTAGGCTAAATTCAGAAATTTCATAAGAACAATAATTTTTCACAGACAAGGGTAAGTTAAGTGGTAAGTAATAAAGTAATAAAATAATAAAGCAATAAAGTAATAAAATAAGTAAGGCTAGAAAGCCCGGTAACAGAGAAAGATTAATAGGCTTTAAGCCCGGTAACAGAGAAAGATTAATAGGCTTTAAGCCCGGTAACAGAGAGAGGTTAATAGGCTGAAAGCCCGGTAAAAGTTCACAGAAGGCAGACTCGTTGCCTGGTAAAATTAGTTAGTTTCAATTTATGAAGGGGTACCAAATTGTGTGTGTGGTGTGTGTACTTTTCGTGTTTTTTGTGTGGTTCATCTGGGTGATTGGGTCAGCTCTTAGCAGTGTTAGAATTTGACCATGGGAACAAAACTCTCCAAAAGTAGGATGCAGCAGCCTCTTAGGGAGTTGCTAAAAAGTCATGAAATGCCACTAAAAGCAAAAAAAAAAAAAAAAAAAAAAAAAAAAAAAAAAAAAAAAAAAAAAAAAAACAGCTCGAACGTTCCTTGATACCATAGAGAAGGTCTCTCCGTGGTTTTTAAATGAGGGGCTGTTAATTATTCCACAGTGGGAACATAATATAGTAGCCATAGTCCCCACAAGTATTGGGAGATAATTGTTTCATGATTTTCTGCATTCAAACCTAATCTGATTTCTCAACCAGGTAAAAAAGGGGTTAAAAAGTCCTGGGTGATCCTCCCTCCCCACTGCCTGGCCTTGTCAAAGCCTGCAATGCAATGTAAATTACAGCAGTCTCAGCGGGAAGGAGGAGGGGTGACCTGAAGAAAAGAAAAAAAAAGGTGTCCGTTTTAAACTTAACTAACTTATTTTCTAGGATTCTTTGTTTGTTTTGTTTTTCTTTAATGCTGTATGTTTGAGCTCATAATTTTGATCCTACATACCTAGGTTAATGATTTTTTTCTTTTTGATCAGTTCTATTTTTTATTCAACTGAAGTTTTTGAACATCTGTTTCATTGCAATGAACATTTACCTATAAAGTTACAAGGCCTTTGATTTTGTGTTATGTGTTATGTTGTGCTGTCTAATGTCATGTTTTGTCAAAACTGAACGCTCTTAAAATTAAAATTTAAAAATGGATCCAAATACTTTTATTCACGTGATTTAAGAAGGTTCAATTTAAATTGGGTAAACTAATAAAAGTAAAATATCTTTGAAAATAACTTGCAAGTCTCCAGGTGGTCAAACTAATGAAATGTTAATGTTAAACAATGTCTAATATCAATTGCTTCTAGGACTTTTCTTCAGCAGGAAAGAGGCAACGGATCCTGTTCAGGACACTTGTCTGATATCTTGGTTTTTATAAAATAAATAAATTGGAGTTAACATGTATGGGATTACTCAAATGTGTTTGTAGAGACGTCTGGTTAATTTACAAAGTTAAAATGCTAATTGTTAAATAACATCAAGTACTTTTAACTTCTTAAATTACATGGGGTATCATACTTAAACATTATTGGTGTTTTCATAGGTTGGTAAATAAAAAGGGTTTAAACTTGCTTTGTGTCATCACTAAACTAAAAACAAGGTTATTACAAGTTATGTCCTAACAAGTGGAATTCTATATATAAAGGGTCCCAAAAATTTCACCTGTGTTTCAATTAAGAGTACTATAAACAACAAAATATTTAATCTTATTAAAATAGAGTGATTTATCTAAATTCAAAAATTTCATAAGAGTTGTTTCAGAATGTGAACAAAAAGGGGTCAACAGATAGAAAAGACAAAATAAAAGGTTCTGGGTTTAAAATGTATTTAATAAAAAGGAAAAGGAAATGTTTCTGGGTAAGAAAGTCTGTGTGTAAGTAAAGGGCAAGTTTCAACAAGTCTGTATATAACTAAGTTGGTTGTATGTATGTAAAACAGCTAAAGCTATTTAAGGTTTTTCCTAAGGTAAAATACTAATGTTCTAATATAAGCCAAAGTTTAATCTATATGGTAAAATGACATGGTAACATGGCAAGGATTTCTTAGAAACACTAATTTACTCATAACTTTGTGTCTCTTAAGTTTTATTCTTTAGAACAATTAGTCTTAAAAATTGGGGTGTATACAATTATGGTTAAACAACTGTTAAAGTATTGTACTGTGTTACAGAGTCTAAATTTTTCTTTAAAAACTAAATTTGGTAAGAAAAAAAGTGTCAAGGTAATTGTGAAATGGTTTCTAGTTGTATATTAAATGTGTTCATATTTTTCAGGTATACAAGTTTTAAAGCAGGAAATTTATCAAGCTGCTATTCTCCAGATAAACTTGTCTGTAATGGTAATTTTAAGCTTATAAAGAGTAAATTTCATTGGGGATTAATTTCTATCATTTAGCGTTCTATTAGAGGACCTGTTATCAATAGGATATATGTAAAATTGGTTATATTTTACATTGAGATAAAAAATTTCAAATGTAAATGTATTTCTAAACATTAGAGCCTGACTTGTTTAAAGGTTAATTTTGTGAAACATGAAAATATTTTGCCACTTTGACACACAAAAGGAAAGTTAAAAGCTCTCTCAGCCTTTCTTTGATTCATGTTTTAGATACAATGTTAAATTGTGTTAATTATAAAGTTTGTATAGACTCAGGAAACAGTATATGTAAACTACTTAATGATATTTAAGGAAGAAGCAAAGATCAACATCAGAATTAGAACACTTAAGATCTATAAAGAGTCATGCCTTACCTGAGATAAGGCTCTGCCTCCCACCTTACTGCATGTTAGAGTGACTCCAAAATAAGTCAGACTTCAGCTTATTTAAAGTTATAATCAAAAGATTGGTTTTTGTTGTAAAATTACTATGATCTCAAATAGGAAATATAATGTGGTTCTCAGTCAAAATTCAAGATAGCTATTATACAAGCAGAATATATTTTTACTCTTGCTAATTTCATTTTGTAAAACTGTTACCTGTTAATGTTTTACAAAAGTAGCTGCTTCAAAAACACGCAACCTAGGTAACTTATGATAATAAGCCATCACCTATAGAACAGATAGTGGTAACTTCCAGAACTAATGCAGACTCCAGTTAGATAAAAGGGTAAATAACTGTAAAGTTATAAACATTAAAGTTAAAGCCCAGTACTCTCACTTTATGACTGGGGAAACTGGCTTGCTGGATGATTAAGATCAAACTTAGAAATTGGAATTAAATACAGAAGGCAAGATAGGCCAGTATTTGGATCTTTTGCCCTCAGTCAGCCTGAACCCAGGGAATAAGAGGACTTCTCTAAGGAGTGCTGCAACTCTGGGTCACACAACCTCCTGATCAAGGAGATTGTTGAGACTAGAGGATGAAGAATCGCTCAGTGCATCTGCTGCAGAGGAGGGTCATGAAAAAAGGGAGACATCCCTTAATGCTTCCTAAGGAAGTCAGCTCATCAAGGAGACCCTGCCTAACCAATGGTACTGGAGGAGCTAAGAAACTGCTCTTCAGTTCTCTACAAGTGGCCCCTGTGGGAACTCAGCTGACTCTTTAACAAGACAGGAACCAGGTCAATTTGACCAGCTTGATCCTAGACACCCAGCAAAACAGTAAAAACCAAAATATAGCCATTCTTGGGCATTTAAGAGAAATAATAATTAAATGTAACTTAGGATGTACACTTATGTTAGTCCACTAGAATGAAGACTAGAAGCTACAAATAAAGATTCTTCAGCAAATGTGCCTGATAACTATCAAGAGAAACTGCCAGAGTCAGAAGTTTTTAGTCAGTTTAAGGCCTGCAGATCTTCCTAAGCTACACAGGTAGACTTAATCTATGTTTGCTCGTATGATTACCTAGCCCTAAGTAACAGAAATATAGAGCTCTCTACTAAACACAGGTTATACCAATAAAGGGATATTTTACACAATCAGATGACTTAAGTAGCTTAACTATATTTTTTGGGATATCTATGACATTAAGAGTTAAATGTTGTGTTTACATTCCTGATAACCTGGACTATGTTAAAGTTCCCAAATAAAGGCCTTGTCCTTTCCAGCCTTTGCTGGGTCTAGTTATGGGAACAATTTCTCAGTTCTTCCACCTCCTGGTGAAAGATTGACTTCTGTCATTTTCATGATACTCAGTGGCATGTTCCAGATGCTGCAACATTTACTTTGTACTAATTTCATTTCAGTACTCATGTCTTTTTGTTCTTCTATCATAGAAGCACCCACCCCCAGATGACTTTACAACCTGCTCCTCCCCAACCAGACTTCTACCTCGGACCCCTCGATTGACCCGATTTTTAAAAAAGGAACTCCAAACTGCTTGCCCCTCACTGCCCCCTTTCAGCTTCGAAGCAGCCAGAACGACCGACGCCCCCTTTTCCTTAAAGCAGTTGGGAGTTCCTATAGCTAAAGCGGAGAATGAAGCCAGAATTAAGGACAGGTAGTTAGTGTAGAAATAGGGAATCGGGTCAATTCGAGGAAATGAAGCCATGAAGCCATCTGCCTTTGCAAATGTCAAGGATCTCCGGAGCCCATTGATTACCAAATTTACCTGCCTATAGGGGATGTAGGGTGCGCTCACTTCTCGGGACTTTCGAAATATCAGCTTTCTCCCTGCTGGGAGAAGTCTGTATTATTCCCTTTAAACAATCCAAACTATGGTCCTTACTCAACAATACCAAATGATTAAGCAAACTGATAACCGAGGCAGGATGGACAAATGGATATAAGATTCTATCCATGATAAACAAAAAGGGGGAATAGAGGAGACCTTCAGGTCCCCTAAAGATAAACTTTCTCTTTGTCTCTTTGTTTGGGGTTTTTTAACTCTGGGTAATAAGGGTAACCCGGTGCTTTACTGGAGCTGCGACTCAGTTTGTGTGTTTCCACGGAATAAACTAACTTACAACCTCTTTTTAGTCTCTTAGGAGGAACAGTTCAACTATGTAACAAAACAACTGCTTCTCTCAATTGTACTTCAGATTTGTGCTATCTCTCAATGTTAAAATGCTTCTAGGTTCCTGCTGGCAGACTTAATGTGTGTTCCTACCTTCCTACCAGTCCCAGTCTCTGTTACAGATGATGAATTGCCAGTACTGCTTTCCAGAAATAAGAGGGACTTTGGAATCACCACGGCAGTAGCCTTAACTGCGTCAGTACAGTCTGCAGCTACACTCAATAATGTGGTTCAACAGACTGCTACTGCTTTATCCACTCAGCAAGCAGTGGATCAACACCTAAAAGCAGGGATTCTTCTTGTAAACCAGCGAGTGGACTTACTTCAAGAACAGATGGATCTTTTACAAGAACTGTTAAGCGTGGGGTGTATTTATCATCTGCCGGGACTGTGCATTACACCTGTAGCTTATCATAATCTTAGTTATGCAGCAAATTTGTCTAAAATCATATCTACTCAGCTACGTGCCAATTGGTCTTATAAATTTGATAATCTTACTGCCATTCTTAGATCACAAATTGTTAGCCTTAATTCTACTAGAGTTAATGTAGCCCCTATATCTGAAATGCAAAATTGGTTATCTTCTTCCTTCAGTTTTGTAAAGCAATGGGCAGGAATGGGAGCATTGTGTGTGCTAATGATTATTGCAATTATCTTCCTCACACGCTTTATCATGCGTATACGCCAAGTTCATGCCAGAGATCGCATCATTTTCCATCAAGCCATGATGGCCTTAGAGGCTGGCAGCTCTCCTCAAGTCTGGCTGAGCATGCTGGATCGGTAGTCAATGACGGGTAAGGAAGGAGGTAACCACGTACCGACCTAAGACAGGAGCTGTAGCATGCTCTGCAGTTATCCGATGACGGGTAAGGACGATGGTTGACCACTCCGCCTAAGACAAGCACGATCCCAAGCCAGCATTCTTTTAATAAATAAAAAAGGGGGAGCTGTCGGGGTACTGCAGATCCCCAGCCCTTCGGCGTGGCCAAGATGGTGCCTGGCAAGGTGCCAAGGAAGTGCTGAGAACAAAACCAGGTACCTCCAGCAGACTAATTCTCTCTGCCAACAAGTGGCGTTATTTGAGGAAGTTAATGTGATTGGTCATGGGTCCTCGTGGACACTGCATGATTGCTATATCCACACTATTGTGCTCCATTACTGTCCATGCTTTCCCCTCGTGATCTATAAGCTGATTGGTTGTTGTATGTAATGTAAGGCGCTTGCAAGAGCCGCCGACCACCGGCCAGCCAGAAGTAACTGCTAGCAGAAAATAAAGAACTTGCCCCGATCCGGTTTCGTGTTTCTCTGCGGGCAGGGGACGCGATAAGATGGGGCACTGGTAACTCTATCTACCTCCAGGAAGTTGCTTTGACTCTAGGGCTGCCTGAGCCAATAGAATCTGCAGTACCACACAATTCTCTGTGAGCAGGACATTTGTCAAGTCAACAGCGCAGTCTAAGATCTGTGAGATTACACAGAGAGTTCTCCCAGGGGCAGACTTCCTTTTAGAGATGGCTTAGACGGGCCCACAGTTCATTAGTGGCTTCCAACACTGTGTGTCTGCTTGCCTCAGGGAATGTCACATGCTCCCCTCTCTAGTGTCCACTGTCATCCTGCAGGGAGTGTTTCTTGGCACTGAGGACTGAATCCACTAGTGTCAGTTTCACTGTTGGACCCAGGACACTTATGCTCAGGAGTTTGAGTATATCAACTGTAATCTGTGCTTAGAACATTCCTGAAAACTGATTTCTCAGGTAAACAACTGAGTTAACTGAAGAAATAGTTATGGCCTGTGCAAACAGCAAGCTTCTCAAATAAAATTTTGCTAATCTACTCCCACAGCAAGAACCCCCCATACCTAGTGTGCACCAATCCTACCCAGTACAATGCTGGTTACATGAATTCTCATTAAGAATCTTCCTTGACAGACTTGTCTTAGACCTCCCCAGGACACATCCTCCAACTCTAGGACTATCCCCTGTCCTCCTTCTTCTTAACCATATATAAGACCTTGCCACAGTGAAATTCTGCTTAATAACAAGACTCAATTTTGTATGAGTGAAGTCTTGCTGTGGTCTTTGGCAGTTGGCAGTTCAAGTCAATAAAATCACTTACTCAGGTTCCAATGGAATCAACTGATCCTGGAGAGATACAGGAACCTTCCCCTTTTCTCTCAGGAAAGTGGGGGGAGAGGAGGAAGTAGACGTCCTCCACTCTACCTGGCAAATTTTCTGCTGTCATGGTGACTACCATGGGTACCAGGCTGGTGGCAGGTTTTTGTCTCTCTTCCCTGTCTGCCTGTGTCACTGTGAGCATCATTTCCATGCCACACCTGACAGTAATAGTCAGCCTCATCTTCAGCCTGGGCCCCACTGATGGTCAAGGTGGCTGTGTTCCCAGAGTTGGAGCCAGAGAATCGGTCAGGGATCCCAGAAGGCCGTTAACTATTATCGTGGATGACCAGCAGAGGGGCCTTTTGTGGCTTCTGCTGGTACCAGTGTATAATTACTTCCAATATCATCGCATTCACAGGTGATTCTTGCTGTCTGTCCTGGGGTCACTGATACTGAGGGTGGCTGAGTCAGCACATAAGAGGCTACAGAGCCTGTAAGGAAATAAAAGAACAGAGGAGGGATAATGGTTAAGGAAACTTCCCATGAGCTCCCTGCTTCCCTCTGACCTGAAAGAGCTTCAGGAAATCTGTGGCATGCCCTGGCATCAAAATCAGCCATAGTGACTCATGAGCCTGACTGGGGAATGGAGATTTGAATCCATGACCAAACCTCTCCCCTTCACTCCTCAGGTTCACACAAAACAGAGAGCACAGTTTTGGAATTTTAGCCCAACATCATCCTGCAGCATGTTCCTGAGCATCCTGGCCACCACCGATAAAGACATGCTGGGTTCAGAATTATGGCCAGGTTTTTAAACTGGAGCCTTGGGCGGGCAGTTATATTAATAAAGCACATGTGCAATGAGCCAGGAGGCTGAGGAGAAGGGCCGTCCAGGTCATGGTGTCCTGTGGCTGCTTCTTGAGTCCCAGGCTGGTGTGTGTTCCCCCCAAGGGTCTCTTGTTGGGGAGAGCTGCCTATTATGCAAATCAACCCAGGTCAGGGCTGCTACTGGAGGAAGCATTGGTGTGCTCAGAGGAGGGCTCAAACCAGGGACACTGAGAGGGGAGGAGCTGACCTGAAGAAATACCCTCAGCCCACAGAACTCTCCTTAACTTGCTGGTCCCAATTGCTAGATCATGTCTCCATCCCAGGCTATTTTCTACCTTGAATACGGACTGAAATGCTTATTGAAAGATGAGTCTGTCTTTGTAATCTGAATTAACGGTATGGTTGAATATAGGACGTTTTGCCAAGTATTGGATTCTGTCCCAGATACACCTCCTACATTGTGTGGACCAATCAAATTCCTCAGATTTAAGATACCTCAAATTTCTGGTATCTTAAAGATCCAGTGAGGTGCTATACCTCTCTATCCCTTGTGTGAATGCTTCATGCAGGTCTTGGATGCTGTGCCTCTTATCTCCAGCATGTTCTGGGCAAGTTCACCACCTATGCTGCAAGTCTGACTGACAGTTACAGAGCTTCAGCTTGAATTTTGAACTGAGGAATCCTGGACCTATGCCATATCAACAGAGACATTCTACAAAGGTCAGATCTGACATGTAGACATCAAAGAATAAGTTCATCAATGTTAATGACAATACTGGAGAAAAGTTCAGTGTTTCCTCCTGGTCTCATTCCATAGTCACTAATCCTCCAGCATGTGAAATCTCCCTGCCAGGGTGAGATCTGGTATTTGGGAAATACTTGACAGATCCAGAGATTGGCTCAATGAGATCAGGTGGGTTTGGGAAATGGAGGTTTCAGGAAAAGCAGGAAGATTTCCTGTATAAATACCTAACAAAGAGGAATGGAGATGTGAGAGAAATGTGAGATGTGAGAGAAATGGAGACCATGAATTTGTACTTGTTTGAAATACGATTTTGTCGCAAAATGACATCTTTTCCTCCAGATCTCAGGTTGTTGTCAACAACCCTCTTGCATATTAGAATCCTGAAGCCCAGGCCCAGCTCATGCCTAAGTGGTTTTTTTTTCAGGTGTTTCTCCACTGCCCCCTGGTGGCCACTCCACACTGGCTGCTGCATGTTCAGGGCATTCTTGGTCCAGGTGTACATTCAGACAGAACCTGCCTCTCAGGCCCAGGATTTCTTGAACTTTGGCCAGGGAAGGAATTTCATCTTCTTCCTTTGCATGTGATCTGTCTCATTACCAGGAAAGATAGGCTCAGATTACACAGGAAAATATGAACAGGTACATTTGGAAGAGGCGATTCAGAACCCATCTGAGTTATCTCTACATATTTCTCTAGGGTGGTAAATATCATGGAAATGGTTCCAAGACCTGGTGTTGGGTGACACCCGACTCAGGAACTTGGATTGCAGAGGGATCATAATACACCCTTTTTTCTAAGAGTTTTCATTCTCTGGTTGGGTCTGTGCTTTGGTTAAACCTAGTTTTCAGCCTAGTAAACTGTCCTACCTACCAGAGTCTTGTGCATTGTCCCTCTGTTTTTATTCTAAATCCAGACACTAAATATAGTGTGACCATGCAGTACAATGCACAACCATGGCATGGAGTACTCAGTTGAATGCAGTCCTTGTCAATGCAAATCTATGCTTGTAAGGGAGTGAAATATTTTGTTTTTTGCATCATATTTCCTCTTAAATATGAATATGATGGCTGGAGCCACAAGAGGCATCCTGGGGCATATGTCAACAAGAAAAAATGTAAGGTTAAGATGGTAAGGATTGTTGGACAGAAGTTGAAAATGACCCCAGATCCCACAATGAATTGGTGAGTACTGAAAAACAGGAAATATTGTGCCTCAGACTTTTTTTGTTTTGTAAAAGCAAAATAAGTCTCTGTGTGCTCATGAGTCTGTTTTCTTGCATGTGTTCTTGCATTTATAAAATATCCAGGACACACTAGGGAAATAATGAGTACAAATATATCAATTAACTAACACAAGGTTAGTGAAAGTACCATGCAGGCATGATGACATGCAGATAATTAATACCCTGCTAACAGGTAGCAACAGGAAGGTTGGGATATAAGATGAGGCTGGGATTCTCCCTGCAGGTGTGTCTCTGGCACTGCCATCAGGACTGGTAAGACACAAATCACAGCACATATGTGCAGAGATTGGAGTCCGTGAAGTGTGGGAAATTTTGGGGGTGGGAAGAGGGGAGAAGAAAGTGGCAATGTGAGGGGACCAGGGTTGTAATCTGTTTGGTACAACATAATATTATCTCCTAAGGAGGACTGTGATGGCAGGACCAATGCACAATCAGAACAGTTGATGAAGAAATTCCCAGGTATTAAACCAGTTCCATGGCATCTGGGTAGCACATTATGAACCTCAAGTACAGGGAGACAAAAATGTAGCACAGTGGGTTCCTCCAGTCACTGCCTTGCTTACCTGGGACTTGGTAAACTCAGAGGGTGGTTGCTGGTTCCTCTCCTCTACACTGTACCTGCCATGCATCCAGGTGGAAACTTAGGTTACCTGTGCCTCCTGTCCTGGGACAGGTGTTGAGTATCTTCTCCTACAATGTTTTACTTGACAAGTTACAGATTTTTTTACCTAGTAGCAAAGAATATGGGGATTGTACTTCATAGGAAAAAAACTGCTGAGAAAGGGAGTGACTATTGCCTGGTCACCCTGGGAGGAAGTGAGAAGAGCAGAAGTTGTGGACTCCCAATAAGTACCTCACCAAGATGTACAAGTGTCATCCCACCCACCTTGTTGGGCAAGGGGGTGGAATAATCCCCAACCAAAAGGTATGGATTCTGACACAGGGCTTCTTCCTGTGACTGATCCAGTGCCTGAAAGGGCCATTGTCACCCTTAACTTGGGCATAGGCAGACTATTGGAAGGGTGTCCAGCTCCCTGTACCATTCTCAAAGACCAAATTTTCAGATTAGATAAAATGACAGCAGTCATTTCATGGATATTTAAGCCATACATTTCCTTGAATTATCACTTAGGCCCTATGGATTGGTTCACAAATATCATCTATTGGAGGCTCAGGGCCTATTAGCAAAATAGTAAATCTAATTATCACTGGCAATTTGTGCAGTAAAGGACATGTGGTTTGTTTTTTCCTGTGTTGTCCAGCACTTCCACAAATTAGCCATCAGTTTATATGCAAGTCTGGAAGGTGTATTTAGAAGATTTTTACTTTGCTTTTTAAAAATGTCTATAATGGGATAGCTACATGATCTGAATGACCCGAAGGTAAACATTCTAATACCATTTGTTAGGCTGTATGAAGAATTCATCCTGGAATGATATTATTAGGCATTTTTGAAGACATTTTAGTAGAGAGGACAAATTTTAATATGACTTTGCAAATCCCATGGTTGTACACATGTTATGGATTCTGATCCCTATCACATTTTTCCCACCTGGGAGGGTGTGCGCTTCCAAGTTTTGTCCATGTCCCATATGGATGAGGGAAAGGGATTCTGTATAAGGGACAGGATGACTACAAATTAATCCCTAAGGAACTCATGTAATAGAAATAACCACAGGGAACAATTATTTCTTTTGAATCAGGAGCATAACTGATTGAGTCATGCTAATATGACTCTAATATTGGAAGAACCCACCTGTCCTTCATTTGTACAGGTAAAAGGGGGACTAGGAGGAACTTCTACTGTGAGAAATAGGATGGGGTGGAGTTAAGGAAGACTTTTGCTCTAGTGGGTCATATGACACATCCAGGACGTGCCAATTCCATTACCGAGTCACTCTGCATGGGAACCACATACTTCAGGCCATCTGAAACAATCTCTCATGATTGCCAGTACCTGAAAGTCAGATTTCCATATCTCATGGCTTGTCCAAGCCTGATTTTGCTAGTCACAGGCAGCTTCCCACAGTCCTCTGGTAACTGAGTCACATTTCTTCCCAGAATTTATCTCTCCAATGACAAACGTGTCTATTTTTGTGCTGCACAGGGTTAAACTTTGGTTAGACTAGGGAGGCTCATGAGCATATCTCCTTAGTGATGGGAATACAGTGAATTTTTTCTGTGATTACACCTGAGATGCATGGAAGCATTGCTCAGTGACTTGGACTATTGTGTGATCTTATTATCAGACACTAAGAGCTTTTCTGGGCAGATCCTCCCTTCATATCTTGAGGACTCCATACTTTTAGGATCATAATCGTTTTTCTTCTCTCAATGCCAAGTTCTTAAAGGAAGGTCAGAAAACAGGTCCCCTTCTGATATGTTGACATGATCAACACTTTATGTTGAAATGGAGAAAAGAGAGTATTAGTATCTAACCAGGTTCTCTCGAGTCATTTTCCATCCAGGAATCTGTGTATTAGTTTCTGCAAGGCTCTTTATGGAAATGGTAAGACTTTGACTTAAGATCTAACTAATTCTTTTGGAAAACCACAATTTCAATAGTCATCTACATTCTTCTGTAACTTGGGCATAGTGAGAAACCAGCTGAGTGAGTGGAGACCAAAGACAAGGTCATTGTTCAAAGGAAGAGAGAGACTCAGGTCTTGGTAGGTAAGGTCCATTCCATGACTGCATCTGACTGTGTTATTGTGAGTAATGTGAGATGCAGTCACTTCCATGTCCTAGGGCACAGAAATAGTCAGTCTTGTTCCAAGCCTTGCCCTAAGGATGGTCATATTGTCTGTGTTTCCCAAACTAGTGCCAAAGAATTGGTCAGAGTTATATGTGTGCAATTTGCTGTCATAATAGATGAACAAACCAGGGGTCTCCCAATTTTTTGTTTATAGCAAATGTGCATATTTATTCCCCAATTTATCTTCCAAGCATATGGCTCCAACTGTGTACTGGAGGTAAATGACACAGAGCACTGGGTAGCTGAGTCAGCACTTAGGAGGCTATGAAGCATGCCAGAAGAAAAAATATTGGGAATAATGATAAAGGAAACTTCCAGAAGTTCATCATCTTCCTGGTCTGTTCTCTCTATAGGGAAAATTTAGATCCTTACCCCACCCACTTTGATCTTAGTTTGAGTGGCCCATAAGTCTGGTAGGAGAATGGAGCTTCTGAACTCATGAGGAAGGTTGACCACCTTCCTGGAACTTGCATCCCTCAGGCTCACACAAGTTAGTGATCACAATGTGGAAATTTAGCCATTTAGACCTTCTCTTGCATCAAAATTCTGAGTATCCTGCCCACCACAGGCAGGACCCACAGAACTCAGAACCAGGGATAGGCTGATCACATATACCTGAATTTAGTGGGTTGGCAGCATCCCTGGGGCAAAACCTGTGTAGTGAGTGTGGTGGTTTAAGATAAGGGAGTCCAGATGATAGTGGAGACCTCCCTGATGTTGCATTCTGAGTCTCAGACTGATCTGACTTCCTTCTATGACTGATTCATCCATTTACTGTGGATTTCTGTCTGTTATGCAAATCAGCTATAATCCATGTCATTTCCTAAAGAATCTCTGTGTTTTGCAGAGCAGGGCTCAGCCCCAGGGACACAGAGAGGAGAGATCTGGCCCTGAAGACCCACCCTCAGCCCAGGAGATAGTCTTTTGCAAGGTCGTTTCACAGTCTGGGCAACATTTCCACTCCAGACTCTGTTCGCAAATATAACTCTGTCCTCAGAAGGACCTGGAGGACATTTATTTTAGCAAAAGCACATGCAGGCGTGAGGACACCTGCACCACTGAGGGGCTCTATGCCCAGTGTAGATGGCAGCAGGTGCTTATAGACATGAACTATGGTTAGAAATAGTGATAAAAATACGCTGAAATAACTGGTCATGTGAATATGCATAACCATCAGAAGCAAGTAGGTACATTTATAAAGAACAATTCCAAGTGACTGTCCTGAGATCTGATCTGCAGAGAAAAGCAGGGATATAAAGTGTCTTTTGATGTAACAAATAGTTCTCCAACTTGTTTCCTGTTTTCGCTAAACCCTTAGAATTGATGAAGTAAGTCGAAGAGCAGCTACTCTAATATCATTTCAACACCAAAGTATAGGTATGAACCAATTTTCTCATACAGAATGCACACAAAGCGTGTCCCCACTTATCACAGGAAGCATTTGATCATTGGTTTTTTGGGGATTGGTTTATTTCACTTAGCATGATATTCTCCAATTTAAAAAAAAGTCCTCAAAGAACATTCTCTGCATATCAGAGCACTTTCAATATCAGGGTGAGCAATAAGTAGCTGCTGCCTGTGTTTATAAAGGGCACTGCCATGCTTCCTTCTATAAGTTTCTCAGTGGCACTGTCTCACTGTCAGGGCAGATCCAGTGTTTGCGACACAGACTAAGTGACAGGGAAAACACTGAAAATTTCATGCCACGACTGTTATGCTCATACTACACTATGAGTCTTCCCTTATTTCTACCCCATCCAAATTGGAAAGTTAAAAATAACATATCTTTGAATGGGGAGTATCATAAACTAGTGCCACCTTAAAGAACTAAGGGAGTCATTATTATGGTTGTTTTCCAAAAGTTTTTTATTTTATTTGGTCTAATTTGTTGTACATGACAGAAGAATGCATTTATATTTTGATAGATCCTACATAAAGGGAGTGTAATCTTTCATTTTACTGATTATGCATATTGTAGGATCCCATCAGTCATGCAGCATACATGTACAGGAGGTAATAATGTCTGTTTCACTCTACTATCATTCATATGAATTGAATTTATGGGTTGCCTTCAATAACATTTGAATGGATCCTGGATGGTAGAAGTAGATTTCTGCATGTCCGGACAGAAAGTCATCTTACTATTTCTGAATAAACTGTGGAGTGTGCTATACCAGAACACATATCTGCAGGTGCATGGTATGCATGATCAATGGGGAAGATGAGTTCTGCTCTATTCCTCTAAGAAAATAGGTACACAAATGTTGTGCATTCATAGGAAATGCACTACTTTGCATTGTACATTTTTTCTCTGTACCTCATTCACTCACCATGTGTGTTTGGACGAATGTGAAAACCAGAAGAACATCCTGGCACTAAGGTATTTCATTATAACTGCATCAGATGAGTAGGAATTGGCAGGTATATTGAATAAAGTGGAGAGACACATGCAGTCCAAAGAGTGAAAGAGAGAGAGCATAATAAGTTTTCTTCCTCCATATTAACTCAAATATTTAGGGGTTGTTTTTGGAGCTTTCTGAACCAAAATAATGAACAATATTTTCCACCAAATAATAGACAAATGATTTGATTTCACACATTCCACCATTGGGAGTAGAACTCTCAAAAACTATAAGATTTCAGCAAACATAATAGTTCATATTTGAAGATATTGTTCGGATTCCAATATTAAGAAAGTCTGATGAGTAGGTGTGGATTCCGGTGTGGGAAGGATCTCTGTGGGTCACACGAGGGTGTCAATTGCCTTTCTCTGGGGGCAATGATATTCAATAGTTACTATGATCTTTTTGAAATTGGCATGAGAGCAGAAACCTTGTGTTTAAGTCAATTCCCCCTAGGAGAATCCAAGTTTTGAACATGGAGTTCTGGAACAAGTCCATGTCATCTATAATAGGAATTATGCATCTTTTGCAAATGAGTTTCTGAAATACCAAGTCCCTGCAGAAGCAGGACCACATGGAACATCAAAGGATTACACATACGAAACTGTATGAATCAGCAGTCCTCATGCCAGAGAGAACGAGTAGTGATCACTATTTGAGGTGGTTTTTGTGTCTCGCTTGGAGAAGGAGCAGAACTATGGCTCCATGATACACTAGCAGGTGGATCATATCCCATGCCTTTCCCTGGGTTCACCTTTAAGTCTGTGGGTGGAGAGGCATTCTATTATCTAGTAGCCACTCATAGATTTGAAGTTTAGGACGTTCACAGTCATCTCTGGCAGCCTCTGATGAGGCCTTTCTTACTGTTGGGGACTCTCTGCAGAGTCTCAAGATGACTCAAGGCATTACATGGTGATAGAGAAAACATATCCTTGCTCAACTTTCTCCTGCTTGTTTTATGAACTCCAGTCCCTTTGGAACAGTGCTCCACCCTTACCAACTCATTTTAATTTAAAGCTTCCCCAAAGTTCCCACCTCCAAATATCAAAGTCACATTAAGTTTCCATCTTCTTAATATTAGAGTGGTTAGTGTAAAATTCAACATGAATCAAGGTGTGGATTCTAAACACGTAATCCACCAAAATTCATGTCCGTTTCACATGAAAAATGCTTTCATTCCGCCTTAATAGCCTCAACTCTTAACTCATTCTAACATCACATCACAAATCTAAAGTCTTATTTGAAACTCAGGGAATACTCCTTCAGTCATGAGCTTGAAACAACATAGAAGTTATCTACTACCAAGACACAATGGTGCAACAGGCACAAATCAGATATACTTATTTCAAAAGGAAGGAATATGTAAGCAGGAAATGAAAACTGGATCAGAGCACATCAAAATCCAAACAGGGATGACATTAAATCTTACATCTCCAGGTCTGGCATTCTCTGTACATTGGGGTGAAAGTTTAATACCCAAGGTCTCAGTCAGTCAACCCACCATGACTTTGCTGAGCTCAGTCCACACGTTACACTCATGGGTTTACGTCCAGTGCCTGTAGGATTTCTCGGTGTTGCATATCACCAATGGCTCTTCACTTCTAGAATCTTAAAAGCACTCCAGTCCTATAGTCCAGTGGCATTGTTCCAGTGGGAACTCTGTGATGCTTCCTTCTCTCTGACTGATTTCGCTTTGGGATCTCATGCAAATCAATACATCCTTTGAAATCTTGGTGAAATATATCATGACCTGAGGGCAGAACATCCTGCTTGCTTCAAAATTAGTAAAACATGGATGTAGACACGTCCAAGGTTTACATCTGTGTGCTCTGGATTGGCAGCATTAGCCAAGACTGAACAGATTTGAACCCCCGCTGAGGCAGCTGAGCAGTGTACTCTTGTGCAGAGAGCAGAGTGCCAAGACAGTCCTGGACAAAAGCCCATGGAGAGCACACTGAACTGGTTTCCCAGATTCATTCACATTCCTATCCATTTGATCCTGTTTGGAGGGCCTTCTTCCCCATTGTCTTGAAATTTGGCATTTTATTGCTGCTAAGGTGCTTAGGTAATGGTACCTTTGCATTTTATTTCTGCTAAGGTGCTTAGGTATTGGTACCTTTGCAACATGATTGAAATTTTCTACTGAACATGTATTTTACCTCAGTGTCTGACTGTGACTTTTGCATATGTTTTACATTCTGTTTCTTTTTCACTAATAAATTCCACCTTCAAATAATTCCTTTACTTTCTTATATTATTGTAATTGGGTAATTGTTCCTAGGCAATACACTGAATGATTTATCTGTGTAGAAATTTCTTCCACCACTTATTCCTCATTCTTCATTTTGGCTTTCCATGAAGTCCTGAGGCATATGCACAGTTCAGTTTGATTCCTTCATCCTTCATAATAAAGATCATCTTGGCTCCAGTTTTTGAAAAGTTGTTGCTCCTCTCCATTCCAAGTCCTCATCAGAATTATGCCCTCATCTGTCCACAGATTTATCAGTATTCTGATCATGACCACAAAGCCAGTCTCTAAAAGGTTATAAACTTTTCCTAATCTTCTTGTCTTCCAGACTTTCAGCAGAATCACCCATAACATTCCATTTTCAGCATTTTGATCTTTTTATTGCCTTTTCCTCTAAAATTCTTCAGTCTCTGTTTCTAAATTTCCATGTATTTGTATTGACAAAAGTCTTATTGCCAGGTTCCAATTTTCTAACTTAGTCCTTTTGCTGTTGTTATCACTGATTACAGACAGGTTAATTAGGAGGAAAAAAAGGTTTATTTAGCTCATAGTTCTCCATGTCCAAGAACGTGGCATCAGCACATATTTGATCTCTGGTGAGGGTTTCTCTGCTGTCAAAGACTCTGCAGAAACCTAAAGTGGCTTAGGGCATCATGTGGCAAGACAAATCCTTACTTAGCAGAGGTTTCTCTTTCTCTTTAAAAGCTATAGTCTGATTGGATTATGGTTCTACCTTATTCCTTCATTTAACTTTATTAACTTTCAAAGTTTCCACCTCTAAATACATAGATTAGATTTCTACCATCTAACTGTCTCACTGTGGGGACTGAATTTCAACCTCAATTTTGGTGGAAACATTAAAGCCATAGCATAAGGAATATGTATCAAATGCCAGCAGCCCTCTAGTTCTTTGATTGTTCTTGATTAAAGACAGATGAGTCCATCAAGGCAGGGTTGATCAAGGACCAAGGACTATAGGAATGAATTTGGGTCCTCCCACCAGGGTGGGGAGGTGTTTCCTGAAGTTTCAGGTGATATAGAATACATTGCAAAGAGTCATATGAGTATCATCTGTGACCTTGGGACCAATCATTAGGATATTGAACTGTGTGAATGAACCTGTAGATAAAGTTTAGCCAAACTTTTTTGCTTTCTCATCCCCTTCCTTCCTCTTATCTTCCAACAAGACATACTAACTTTAATTCCCTTTATTTCTTTGTCTTTGAGGTAAAGTGTTTGAAAATGGAATGTAGATCAAATCTGAGAAGATTATGTCACCCAAAATTAAAAAAATGATTTTGCATAATCATATGGTGAAAGGGTGAGCATGTTTATGGTTTTACTAAGCACAATTGCATGGGAGCATGGATCTGGATATCATATTCCTTTGAGAGGTTGTATAGATTATAAATAATGTGAATTCCAATTATCAGTGGGTGCACTACATGTTTTTATTTGGAAATAGTTTTCAGAATTTTCTTTATTCTATGTTTCTGGTTAGCAATGGTGAAAAGAAATTTACCTGTGCAATATTGCATATTGCCAAGGCATTTCACTGAACTATTAACAAGCAGCACATCAGTTAAGAAATTGCCCAGATATGGCATGAAGCACTAGGTTGACTATATCAATGACTCTTTGTCCTATGGGGTTTAGAATCTATACAATGGTCAGCTGGTGGCTAAAGGGCATTTGGGACCATGATGCTTGTCGTTATTTGAAACTGGATCCCTAGAGAGGAAGAGCAAGGCTCCATGACCTCAGGCAGTTATCAGGCTCGAACCTCCCTATATATGGGAAGGGGAGAGTCAGTCTTGCAGAGGGTAACCTCAGAGATACCACAGGGCCCACTACACTAGTTTGCTCTGGTCAGAATCAGAAGCTTCTCAGAAGCCTGAGGCCTTAGGAGTTTATCAAGAGCTGAGCTCTCCTGGGACTAATCCAGGATATGTGGACCTAAAGTGTTTCAGTCTACACTAAATGTAAATTCAGGGATCAAGAACAGTGGTCAGATGACACCTTCTATGTCTCCTTCCACTCAGGTCCTCTATCCCTAATATAAACCTATGCTAAAAGAACAAAAAGAAAAAATAAATAAGTAAACACCAGAATAGTTGGGTTCTGTCATCTTCAGATCCACTCCTGATAGCCACTCTGCAGAGCCTACCTGGAGGACTGGATGGAAAGGGCAGCCTATGGACTAAGATCTGGTTGAGTTGGGCAAGACCAGCTTAAACTTTATCTACTATTCTCCTTGGGTCTATAAGAATGTAAAACAAAAGTGGAAGGTGTTGTGTCACTTTTCCATCTGCTAAGTCACTGTGTGCTTCTGCATTGCTGTTCCACCCGAAAAATAATAATCTGCCTCATCTCCAGGCTGGGCTCTGATGATGGTTAGGATGGCTTTTGTTCCCTGAGCTAAAGGAAGAGAATCAGTCAGTTATTGCTGAAGCACAGTTGCTATCCTCATAAATCACCAATACAGGGGACTTAGCTGGCTTTTGCTGGTACCAGTGAACATGGGCATCAGAGCATTTATCTCAAGAGCAGGTGATTGTGGTCCTCTGATCTGACAACACTGACCCTGAAAATGAATTAGACATTACTTAGGAGCTGATGGAATCTACAAGAATGGAGAGGAGAGGGGTGCTGAGGAAGAAGAACCCATTAGGAGGGACACACCCAATGATTATGTTCAGCTGAGTTTATAGTTTTGAGTGGACTCAGCTCAGAGTCCTGTGGGGTTTGAGCCTAGGGATAGGTTAGCAGATCACCTGGGCAGACAGAGATGAATGTGAGCAGGAGAGGGGTCCAAGGCATGGTGGAAATGTCCAAAGTTCTGTCATCTGAGACCAATAAAACAGCTGGTCTCCCCAGTTTTTCTGATTCCCTCTTAGGTCCTTTGGGGCAGGGTGTATTTGGTTGTCATATTAACTTGCTACTCCCCTTGGGTTCTTCATTGAGAGCAAGTGGAGAACATTCTTATTAGCCGTGGGGTAAGAAACTGATCCTGAGGAGTAGGATTAGAGCCCCACATTCCTCCAGATGCTTCTATGGGCACAAAATCAGCCTTGGACTACAAGGTCCAAGATCAGAGTCTCCTTCCAGGAATTGATACTATGACCACTGTCCCAGACCTCCTGGGTTTTGATGTGTCCTGGGCCCATCTCAGCAGAGTTTTTCACCTTCCAAAAGCCTGGCCATGGGCTGAGATGGAACCTGGTGAGAGACCATTGATAACCCGCTATCCAGCTGAAGGTGAATTATGGACACTCACTTCCTCCTCCTCTTTTTTTTCCTTCTGCTGCACTTCTGTCCCACTCTTGCTGTCTCATTTGTGTTTGATCCTGCAATATAAGCATTTTTTTTTGGTAAATCTTTTCACATATGACATTTTTCTTGGGAAATAAACACATATTTATTAGATTCATTACAGCTTTTTATCTCATTTCATATCAGGAATTTTCTCCCTTCTATGGCATTACTCATTGGGGAATATATTAGGAATTAGAATGGCGATGTTTTCTTTTTTAATTTTTTTATCAATAATTCATATTAAAAAGGCCAGATATCAGATCTACCCTCTGCACCTGTCATCTCTGGATGTCATTATGGTCACAGGTATAAAGAACTGAACTCCTGAAAGTGGGTGATCAGAGATTCTGCCTGTAAGAAAAATCCTCTACTGAACCATTGACAACCCCATGGTCAGAGCTCTGACCTCAGCTAAGTGTCCTAAGGGAGGCAATGAATGCTCTTTCTAGGGAAAATTTTCCAGAGTCTCACCAAAACATGAGACTGCAAAACTTGAGACCTGAGCAGAGGAGCTGCCAGCTTCAGTGTTGATGTACTTGGAGGTGGAAGAAGAGGCAAGCGTGCAGGGCCAGGTGCCTGTGCAAATTCTTATGACCAAGGGATCATCCCCAGACCAATGCTGGAAAGCAAGGTATTGTATCCTGCTGATGGGTAGGACACCCAGGCAGGTGACGTGGCTGAAGAACTCAGGCACTAGGATCTCCATGTTCTCAAAATGAGCTTGGTGGTAGAATACCTGGACAATGTGTAGTGTCCACAGCAAGATGTAGCCCTACAGCATCCTCCCAGACTGATACATGGAGCCATTTTCTCCAGTGCCTTTCCTCCTATGAGCAGGCTTATGCTGTGATTCTGGTTTGATACAGTGTGATTCTGACCCTTAGGACCTTTGGTCACTATAACAGAAGGCCATGGGATGAACCCTCCTGACTTCTAATCTGAGTATTGCTCCTTGGACACCTGTTGACCTCCAAGGCTGGCCTCCCTCTTGGGCGCCACTGGGCCTCTGGAGCTTTTGCTCTGACTGCTCCTTGATAAAGTTATTGTGTCCCCTACCAGTATAGGAGCTTCAGGGCAGGAGCTTTCCTCATCCAGGTGACCCTGAAACACCTCTCACAAGTGAGGTTGTGGTGGGGAGTACAGCCTCACTCTGTGGCAGACCCAACCACCCTGTTCTTCTCAGCACAGTGCAGAGAGGTGCCCTCTGCAGTGTTCTGTGAGATGGACCATGTACATCTCAAGTAATTGAGTGTAAAAACAAAAAATCTATCTCTTGTCCATGTGTTTTGATGGAAGAGTGGAAAGTGCAGAATAATCTACAGGTTCTGGTTCAGAGAAACCTATGTGACAGGCATAAGGAATGGTTCCTTATGATGCATACAAATAGGCATCAAAACTCAGGTTATTCCTTCTCCCATCACAGCATGGGTAATATGTTCATTACCACAGTTCATTGGCATGCTTATGCCACGTCTAATATCCCTGTCCTGTTCCTTTTCCTCTACTTCCTTCTCCCTCTCCTCCTCCTAATCAAAATTATCATCATCATTTCTATTACAACTACTTTGCTTATCACACATCTCTTTGTATTGCACCATAAAATGATCGCCTCCCATTCATGTATTACCAAGAGTACTCTATCACATTATCATCATAGTTCATAAAAGACAATATAGCAATAAATCATTTTAAGTAATATTATCAAAAATTTAACAACAATTTTCTTATAGTCACGTCCACTTTCTTTGCAACAAAAAATTGGCATAAAGTTTGTGACAATTATGCAATGAAATACTAGTTGGTGGTGGAGGAGTTTTGCAAACCCTGCTACTCTCTCCTGGGGAAGTCCAGACCCACCTCAGAAAACATTTGGTTTGCTAACTCCACCATTCTGTGCTCCTCAGAGAAAGAACAGAGCTTCAATCACTGTGCCACTTAGTGAGACCCAGGATGTCTCTTTTCTGTTAACAAGATTTTTTGTTCTATGTATCAGTATCTGTAGTTTTTTTTTTTTTAATTTCTATAAAGATTAGTGTAAGCTTTCCCACTTCACAACAGGTAAAGTTTAGAAGAAGAGGGAACAATGGTGTCAATTCTGGGAATTGACCCAGATCTTGAAATTCAGGTCCTGGTTCTATCAGGCAGAATAAGACAAAACAGAGGAGGAAGTGTGAGGGCAGGGCTGCAAAGCAGGTCTCATGTGCTATTTGGTTCACTGCTGTCTCCATTATGCCTTGACTGTCACCAGAAACCCAGCTCATCCTACAGGGCCTGGGATGGTACGTGGACACCTTAGGCCTCCTGTTACAAATACTGTGGTGCTGCTTACAAATGTACCCCCTGTGTTCTGACCAGAAGGAGTCAAGGTGTACCCTTGGCAAGTGGGGAGCACAATGACCTCCAATTCTTGGAATGGAATAGCCCCCTGTTTTTGCACAGCTTGATGGAGAACTCAGTCAAGGTGCTTGGCAGGATGGTGGCACTGTAAGTGTGTCCTAATACAGGAATTGTGGTCATATTTGCAATCACATGGGCTGTGATGTGATCAAGTGGTCCCCAGATGGCGTGGTAAAAGGTGGATCCCAACATGACTCCTCATACACAATTCCTGGCTATGAAATTTTTTCTATACAGGTGTGACTGACGTGCACTAATGGACAGCAGGAAGAGATCCCCTGGTACTTCCTCTTACCTAGGAATTCACTTCTGTCAGTAATTCCCCAATAAATCATACTCTGTGTAAATTTAGAACTGTCTGCATCTCTTTTTCAGTCTTATGGAATTTTGAGCCTAGTATTCTTATACTGTGTCTGGATTATTCTTGAACAACACCACATTCAATGGTATCCTAAAACAAATTGAGATAATGACATGTGAAGTTGTGCAACATCACTGTAAGTTTGTGTTTAGTGCTTCCTCCATGTTCCTGATGATATGTTGGATAGAAACAGCAAAAGATAACTTGACTAGAGGTACCAAATTAGATGGAACTGAAACATATATCTTCTTTCTTCTTGCAGAATATTAGACTGGGAGGTATATTTTGTTTGTGTGTGCGTGTGTGTCTCACATGGTGTTCTTACTCCTACATATTCTGATCTTGAACTCCTGGTCTCAAGCCTTCCTCTGGATTCAGCCTGCCAAGCATTGAGACTCTAGGAGTTCACCAATATGCCTGGCTGTATAATGTGTCTGAAAGAAAGCAATTGTTTTTTATACTAGGATGAAATCCAGGGGTGCTTAATTACTGCGCCACATCCCCAGACTCTTTATATTTTGTGTTGAGCCAGGATCTCACTAAGCAACTGAGAGCTCTGCTACAACGCTGAAGCTGGCTTTGAGCTCCCAATTCTCTTGTCCCGGAATCCCGAGTCACTGAAATTACTGGTGTGTGCCACCATGCCCAGCTAAAGAAAGAAATTCTTATACGAATTCTCAATGAAAGTGGGAAGGATCTTTATTCCTGAAGTAACCAAATCTGAGATGTACAAGTGTTTTTATGTGAAGCAAATCATGTGATTGCAATATAAGCTTCTGAAAATCTGCATACCTCTCTGAACTAAAATTCTGAAATGAACACTACTAATAACATTGCCAATGTGAGGAATCTATAGAGACCCAAGTGAAAATCTCAGAAGGCATAAAAATAAGGCATCCATATCCAAACAACAGTCATGTGGTTTCATGGTTAAATACATAATTGAAAAGTTTTCTAACATATCTATTTGTTGTGTCACACAGATGTGTTTATCTGCAATTTTTTTCTGTGTTCCTCTGGCCATGATAAAAACAACTTTGAAACTTGGAACATAGGAGAAATGGAACCACTGAGGAAATGTCTCTTCCTGATGTTTCTCAAGAAAATTTATGAAATGCATTTTAGGCTCTGTGTTTTCAAATTTATTTGGCTTTTACTAAATTTCCATATTGAAAATAGTATGGCTGTTATTTTTTGCAGGTAAGATATACTAGGCACATATTTTTTTCTGTTTCTCTATCTATGCAAACAAAATGAAATTCTGCCCAGAATGCATGGAGCACCTGTATGTGAACACTGATACATAAATCATAGAAGAAATATAGGGGGCCAGTATACTGAAGTGCCATTTATTCAGAGGTGACCTATCGCTTGTCCTTTTTTCTCCTTGTGTTGGACTCCATGTAACCCTGGGAATGACACAGGACGAGTCCCATGTTTGGTGTTGCATCCTGAGAAAGATGACTCCTGATGCTCAAAATAGGATTGAGAAATCATGTTTTGTTTCCTTTGTTTTCCTACTGTTCATTTTCAAAACCCAGCCTCCAAGAGATTCTGTCCCACTGACAGCAATCACAGCAGAGTAAGAAGGACCTGATCTTCTTCTTCTAGAAGTGCATTCCCAAGAAGATGACAGGAAGCTCCCTTGGACCTTCCTTCTGGGTACCCAGTCTGGACGTGTGCACAGGCACAGATGTGCTCAGGAATAAACATACACATTGTTTAACCACAGGAAAAAGGGAAAACACAACAGATAAGGTAGAATTAGGGAGGTTGTTGAGAGGAATGGGATTGGAAAGCAACTACCCAGAGTACTTATCAGCTTCTGGTCACAAATGGATCTGATGTGGAAACATGGATCTGATGCTAGTGAAAATGAAGAGACTGAAAACAGGATTGAGGTGTAGTCAGCAACCAATTCCCAGGTGGGAAAATGCTTGGTGTTTACACCAATAAATGCAAATAGTATTGCAAGATTTTTATAAATTAACATGAGATAGGAATTATAACCTCCCTGTGGAAAGTTAGAACTTGTGTCCTGAATTCAACTTGGCACAGTGCCTGCTAAGACACAAATATGCAAATGGAATCTAAACAAAATGAAGAGTTTCGTAAAATAATATAGCAATGTCTGCAATAATATCCAACTCTCTTGATATATAATGGATTAAGAAAACCTCAACATTCATGTGAAAGATAGAAAGGAGATGATAGAGTTGTGGGGTTTCTCTGATGAAAGCTTTTGAGCATTCATTACAAAATCCATCCCAGAAGTAAGGTAAAACACTTTTGAAGTGAATGGAAGTCTAGAAGGAGATAGGAAAGAAATTAAAGTTTCAAGGCAAACTGTGTGGAATGATTATAGATGGAAGCTCTCCTAGAAAATATAAAATGAGGATTAGATGCTAAACAGAAGTCACCCTGATGACCTCAAAATATGAACAAATCAAGGAAGTACAGAGAAGGAAAAATTAAGAAAAAATAACCCTCCCCCATTCAGAAGATAATTCATCAGTAACCTATGGGATAATCATGTGACCTATTATTCAGGTAATGAGTGTCTTCAAATGAGAAGAAACAGGCATAAATTATAGGTATATCTGTGGTTCATCAAATGCAATTAAATCCACACATTCAAAAAGTTAAATTAATGTCAGCACAGGAACAGGGAGAGAGACATATGCAGGCTCATTAAATGCATTTTGGTTTCCTAAAACTCTCTAGTGCCTGGACAGGTTACAATAATTTAACAGTTAATAAAATGTCAGATATGCAATATGTTCCCTGGAGATTCCATTAGTAAGTTTCTTTTCTCTCTCACCCTCCCCAACTCCTGTCAAAACACAAACACAAGTCTCAAGACACACCCACTCTTCCTGAGTGGTGCTGGATTCTGTTCATAGCATCACTGGTGAGCTTTTTGTCCACGATTTGCAATACTACTGGAAAAATGATTCTGGGTGTACTTACTTACTATGCTGACTGAGAGGACGTGCCCTACTAAAACTGGACTGATATGTTTTTAAGAGTGTCAAAAGCAAGGGTATCAGAAACAGAGTAATGGAGATCTACACAGACTTAAAGTCATAAACCACACTAAAAAATGTCCATGGACTTAGACCTGAGAAAACCAGATCCCCTTGTGCAGAGAAAGTCATCCTGAAATACTTGGACAAGTCTCAGTGTCTGTGGGTTGCAGTGATGGGATTGGGACAGAACCAAGTCAGAATGAGTGAGTGGAGATGGTTACAGAAGCAGGTCAGTTTTGAATCCTTCTCTATTCAAGGCTCTGCCCAGTGGTCACCCACTAAGCGGTTTTGTTCTGTGCAGGAAGTCCAGCATACATTTGTGGAAAGTGAATTCAGGCAGAGGTGGTGCTATGCAATTAGGGAGAGAACACTGTGTGCCTCATGAATACTGGGTAGTGTGACTACCTTCCTCCAAACAGACTAACTCTGCTTGCCTGGGATGAGAAAATATGGGAATAGGTAGACACAGTCACCACTTATTGATCTTCATTGCACTGTAAATAATTATTTCATCAATCCCTGCACTGTAAAAATTTATATTTATCTCTTGTAATCATCTTTAGGTATGATATATTGTATAAGAGTGGATTTTAAAATTAAAGTGAAATAAAACTGAATTATTTCCCTTTCCTTGACTAAAAAGAACAGAGACTCTGAATAAAATTTGATGTATAGATAATTTCTATAAGAAAAATATAAATCAAAATTAGGTGAAAGCAGCTCCTATTTTGGTGTTAGAACAAAGTCTCCCTGAATACATGAGCAAAGAAAATGAAAAGATAAAAATAGACCCATTGCCCTAGCACTGTCACTTCAGGCTGCTCTGATGAAGCTCAGGTGGAAATCAGGATCCTCCAATTTGCCCCTCCAGCAAGGCCAGGGCAGAACCAGGCAGCAGGTGGAAAAAAAGAAAAGATGTAACTGAAGGTAGAATTCCTGGGAGGTTCCAGGGAGGAGGCAAGAATATAGCCATAGCTCTTACCCAGGAAATTCCCTGGAGAGAATGGGAATTGCCATGAGTGCTGAGTACCCTATGGCATTGAAGGGTGAAACATTGGTAGGCATTTTGAAATATGAAAATTTCAAACATTCAAATTGTCATATACAAAGTAATAATTTTTGCATATTTTCAAAAATGTGCACATCTGTAGTTTATTGAGGAGAGCATGGGAGGATGTTGAGGCCCTTTAAATCTTCGTGTCCAGAAGACACAAAGTGCAATGGAAATTATAGAAATGGATTGGCACTGGCGTTATGATGTCAGGAAATTGACATTTCATTGTTAACACTGGAAAAATTCCAGTAAGGTCATGAATGTTCATTACCATCCAATGTTATCTGAGGCCTCTACTCATCCATTCAAGGAATGCCTGAAAACACAAATACAACTGTGTGTGTGTGTGTGTGTGTGTGTGTGCATGTGTGCAAAATTCCATTATACCTTTTTGACATCCATTTTCAATATTGAGGCCAACTTACAATGGCTCTACCTAAGTTTTCTCAAATTTATTATGGTGAAACAGCAATACATATTCAATAGAATTCATACTTCCAGTTTTCAATTATGATCCTTTTCCAGGCTAGTTTCATGTGTATTGTAACTTGATAATGTTTGTGTAGCTCAAGTAATTTTTGCAATCATGAGAGCAAATAATCATGAGTGTATAGTGTATGGGGTTGCTAAACAGTGGCATTCAGTAGTTTAGATAGATGAAAAGGATGTTTGAGGTGTATTTTTGATGGACAATGCATCTCTCAGGATATAATCCCACTGTAAGTTGAGAATCGTATGTCTGCATATGTAATTAACCTCCAAAGTGGAGTCCCTCCTAGTACTTGGGTTGGCACATTGTGGAAATCATATACATTGAGAAACGCTGAGGAGTGGAATTCTCAACCACCAAATTACTTTTTTATTATTGAAAAAAGTAGCCCTTTAGTTAAGAGCTCATATGGTTCAGGAAAAAACTGAGGTTTTCTCCATTTAGGGACTTGCGATGCTATGAAAGGAGACTTCAATCTAATTCTCTCCTGCTTGGTTTCTTTCATATGGGTTTAGAAATGAGTGACATTGATGAAATCCTGCACTTAACCTTATCTCATTCCCTTTGCAACATCATTAAGTCTTGTCTCAGTTGAACTTCTATCAAGAAAAGACAAAAAGAAGATAACCCACCCAGATTCACCATGACTTGATTATGGTGGACATGAAATGAATAAGACAATGTAATTGATGCAAAACTGCACCAAGGCTGGCACCTAGCGGGGAGATGGAGTCATTTACAATGAGAATTCCCTGAGAACTGGAGTTATTGTACCTATAGGCATGGATTTGACCCACTCTTTCATCAAATAAAGGGATAGAGAGACCACATCACACAGAGCAATCTGTCACTGTCACAAGAACAATCAACATGGGGTTACATTTTGTTCATTATTTCGCCATGGGACAGGAGAGGTGTTGAGAGAAACAATTTATAGTCCACGTTGCAGGAATCAATCTCTGAACAACATTGAGGAAACCTCTTCAGAGCAAGAAGCCACTTGTGTGCTTCGTGAGGCTTCAGGTCTCACTTCCTGTTAAATTCAGCCCACTCTGGTAATTGTTACTGCCCACATAAATCAAGAGTAATAATCAGAGAGAATGTGTTGCAAGTCTTGGGGTCAGAGAAGTGAGCAGGAAGAGAGAGAGCTGACTACTAACACTATGAATTGTTAGTTTACATGCTGTCCCTGGATGATTGTTGTACCAGAAGACACCATTGTTCTCCCGATGTCACTGCTGTTTCCAGGACAGGTGATGGTGACTGACTGTTCAGGAGTTCCAGAGACAGAAGAAGGCTGAGTCAGAGCAGACTGGGCCCAGAAACCTGAAAAGCGGAAAACACACTATGTTAAATTACTGCTTGGTCTAGGTAGTCCTGGACATGAGGAGGGAAAACATAAGCTGAAATCTCCAAGATCTCTTCTCTACAAATGTCACACCTGTACCCTGAGTGAGGAGGGTAAGGTAGAGTCCAGGACATGGTGGAGGTAACCCAGAGCACTCTCTTCTGATACTCCAGCACTGGGCCTGGCTCCTCCAGACCTCTTGTATCTCCTTCTTGCCTCAGAGAAAGGAAGTCCTCAATGCAAATCTGCTCTGCACCTGCCTCTCCTTAGCTATATCTGACCTGCCCTGGCCTCTATACCCTCTTGAATCCCTCTATTAAAGACTTTAGGTCGGGATATAATACTTTCCTGCTTTAGGTTTCTTGAGGATTGGAAACTTGAATTTTCTATCCTTGATCGCAGAGGAGAGTAAGATCTGCTGAAGTCCATCACCTCTGCCAGCTCCTAGATCTTCAATGTCTCTGTTGAGATATCTCTGTATCTCTGTGAACCTCCAGGGCTGGACCACCCTCCACAGTGCCCTCTGCTGGTGCCCATCCTTCAAGATCTCTCTACTGTTAGGAAACCATTCTGCCCATCCCAGGAAACACCTGCCATGGTTGTTTTCCTTGAGGTCTCCCCAGAGGCAGCCTTCTTTGTGCCCCTCCCCTGTGCTATCTGTGGAAGCACAGGCAGAATCAAATTCCACCAGTATGTCTGTCACTCTCAGGCCACTCACCACATGCCCCATGGAACATGCAGAGGTCACTGGGAATGAGTCCCAGGGATGGAACAGGGTGCCCCCATGGTCATAGTGCTGACCTGATTCTGTAGTTTCATTTCTATCTGTCCAAGTAGTGACCAGTTTTGCTTGATGGCTCAGTCTCAGTCTTAAAAGTGAGCCCTGTGAATCTAACTCCTTGGGTAGGGTATCTACAACGAGGTGAGGGAAGGATGGGAATGATAAGATTTGAAAATGGGTTATTTCTAGCCGAGCATATTTATTTATTATTTTTAAGTGTTTTATTTTAATTTTATTTTTATTTCATGCAGACTTGGTATTTAACCCAGGAAATTCAACCACTGAGCACCATCTGAAACACTTTTTATATTTTATGTACCAAAAGAGACTCCCTCAGTTGCTCAGGAACTCACTAAGTTATTCAGGCTGGCTTTGAATTCATGATGCTAGTGCCTCAGCCTCCCAAGCTGCTGGGATTTCAGGCATGTGTCACTATGCCCAACAGATAATTTATATTTTAAATTGATATATTACAGGATACAGTGTGGTATTTTACACATGTATAAATATTTTAATGGTTAATTCAGGCTAAAGGAAAAATCCCTTACCTCATTTTTTTCTTTTTTTTTATTGTAAACAAATGGGATACATGTTGTTTCTCTGTTTCCAGATTCTGAGTTTGTCTTGGGCCTTTATAACTCAGGCTGATTTCTGAGATTCTATGTTCATGCCTTTATCATTGAAGTCATAGTTCCTTCCCTGTTTGCTAACCAGAAAATGCTCCAAAATACTTTCCTGAATGAGATCTTCCTTTTAAGTACCCTCATCAGTCTTTAGTATTATCTCCAGTACATTGATTAAAATTTACCTTTGAAAAATATTTCATTGTTTTTTATGCATGCGCAATACTTGAAGAGTTGGAGAATACTGACTAATTCCATGTTCTGACCCCACCCTTTCATCATCAGGAATAACTAGATTGATCACAGAGAAAGGAGGGAGGAGCTGAACAGTTCATCTGTGCAAAGCTCTCCATTCCAAAGGCCAGGTCACTAATGGTCACTTTCTACAAACCAGTCCCATGGTAGGAAACATATCAGTAAATGTTTGTGCAACTCTCCTGTGTCCCAAGTCAATGCCAACCTCAGTCTTCTGCTCTTACATTCTGCTTCACTTTCTGCTTGCTCCACTTAATGTAGGAAAAAATCTGTTCATTGTCTCACACAAACGTTAAGGAATGGAAAAAGTTTTGGTCGTCCTTAGGTTCTGCAAAAAGGTAGAATCTGTGACTGCATCTCATTTTCTGGGAAATCAACATAAGTTTTAAATTTGTTCAAAGAATTATTGGTTATATTTTTATATATAAGTGTACTCAGTTAACCATATTAACAGGAATTCTAGCTAGAAGTTGGTTGGGGTCACCATGAAAATCATGAACTGTTAGGAAGCACAGAGGAAGGAGTGATATACACAGAAGACATTTCTTCCTTCTTCAACAAAACAATCTCTGGGGACAAGAATATTCTACTGAGAGACAGTTTACCTACAGTGAAAATCCTGGACAGGAGTTTAGTTGTCTAAGGAAAGAGATAATCTTGACTGAGAACAGTCTCAACTAAAATTCTGTCTGCTACACCTCACTTGAGTATGATGTCAAAATCTAAGACTTAAAGAAAGAAGGCATCTTTGTCCACATTCCCTCCGTCAGGACCTCAGATTCTCTCAGTGGTTGTTCCTTCACCAACAGCCACACTCATGAAGAGCAAAAAGAGAGCTGTGACTACCCCATGGAGGATGTAGAGTTTATGCAAAAATTATTCCAAACAGGTCTGCACAATGTGAGAACAGGAGGCACCAAGAGTGATGATTTCCCTGAAAATTACTGGGACTGGACCAAACAGGCATATTCATAGTGTCCTGCCCCTAATGCAAGGATGTGAAAAGAGTTGCACATTCAGGTACAACATTACACAACAAAGAACAAATTATTATTGTTCTTAGGCAATGAATAAGAAATTTTGTTTCCTTTTCTACTTCATGGAAGATCAAAAGTGGAACTGAAACATAACTGAATTTTCAGGGCCCTGTAGCATGAAGTCCATTCTGTGCAGGGCTGAGGCAGCATCTTCGGAATGAAGAGGAGCATGTGAGTTCAGGACAGATTTTGTACCCACTTTTCCATGAATTTGGAGCACTGTGTAAAGTGCTGCTGCTTGAAAGTGAGGAGCAGTAATTATCAGCCTCATTCTCAGGCTGAAGGCTAGAAATGATCAGGGAGGCTGTGTTGACAGAGTTGGAGCCACAGAAGCAGTCAGGTATACTGGAGGGAAGATGAGTGGCTCCATAAATCAGGAGTTTGGGAGATGTTCCTGGGAGGTTTTGATACCAGGAAACATTATAACTTCCAATATCATTTCTTATTCCAGCGTAGGAGATGGTGACTCTCTGTCCTGCAGACATAGAGGCTAATGGAGTTTGAGTCAGAGCAAACTGGGACTGAAAAGAGAGAAAAACAGAATTTGTGGGGTCAGTGCTGGTCCTAGGTGAGCTGAAGCTGCAGAATAAACAACATTAGCCCTAGTGTCCCTGTGTCCCTCTCCTGGGGTGTCACCTGTACTGTGAGTGAGAAGGGTGAGGACCAGCAGAGCTCATGCCATGGGGTTATGCCCAAGAGTACTACCTCCTGAGACTCCAGCACTGGGCTTTTTCCCCCATCTCTCTTTTATACCCTCCCCTGACTCAGAGGAGGGAGGGACCCCCAAGTAAATCTGTTACCTGCAACTGCCTCTCCTCCCCTTACCCTTAGCTGCCTTGGACTCTGGACACCTCTGTCTCCCTTGTTTGAAAGTTTAGCTGAGGACATTAAATTGTATGATGTGCAGTTTCTAAATGAAGGCAGACTGAACCTGTGACAGTTCTCAGGAACTAGAGCCCCTTTGGAATGTCCCTAAATTTCCAATAGTAGAGATTATATGAATACTCCCTGATGATTCCCATGACATCTCTGTTCTGCGTGGGTGACCTTGAGGACAGAGAACCAGAATGGCATTTTCCCTTGAATCATATCTCTTCATGGGTAAGAGAAGAATCATGATACACATTTTGCATTGTTCTTGTATTAGAAATAATTTAAGAGACAACTACCTAAGAATCAATACATCACAAGTATCAGCTCATAGTATGCTGTGGTTCATGGGTCTTGGGATGACTTGTTTGACCAGTGGCAAAGTCATTGTTGACTGTGATAACTGTGCGCTATCAGCAAGTGTCATACTTGTGGCCATTGCACTTGCCATCCTGTGGAACAGCAGTGCCTTTGGGGACCTAGCCCAGGGTCTTGCACATGTTTGAGCTTAAATCCAGGGTGAAGTGAATTGAGCGCATCCACAATTATTGATTCAATGTGTCTCTTCAATGTCAGCCTCCAGTTCTCATTGTATTGGTTAGACTTGTGCCACCATCAAACACGGGAAAGACATTGTTCTCCTAACAGCAAATGAGACACAAAAGAAACTGACTTTTCATAAATCTTTAATAATGTAACATACAAAAGAGTTCTGACTTCTGGGTCCACATGATGACCCTGAGATTGGCTCCATTTTCTACTAATGCCCCTGATATTTAAAGCTCCCACCTTCAGTGAAAGGAGACTACAAATCTGATGGAATATGCTTTGCATATTCCAGGACCAGAGTGGGAAAGGAATGGAAGTGGATATTCCTTTCAGGATAGATATCCAACGGGTAGAAGGCCAAGTGTCCCAGCATCAAAGTTAGGTTGTGGAGGGGTTGGCAAAGGGTATCTCCTGAAAGATTGGAATCGGGAATCAGGATCTGGTCTGGCGCTGTGGCATCCAATTAGATAGCGGCTCCTGTGTGAACACCAGTGCAGCTTGCATAGGAACAGGACCCTCTGCCCTGGGGCTGCTGCCTCTGAGGCCATAACCACTGCATTCAGGGGGTGTCTGACCCCCACAGAGAATCTGTAATCTGAATTTAATATCAGTTTTGCTAACAGCCAGGGGAAGGCCTGTATTGATATTTGCATTGATACTACAATATCTCCACTTATTAATCTAGCACAAGAGTGGGCTGCAAGTGAAGGTGGCAGCTCTCATCACTTCCACTCACTGCTGGGCATGCCTCTCCTGCCACAGCTTCTTCTTCAAGTGCAGTAGGATAATGCAGCCACAGAATACAGTCCCATGAATACAAAGTACACTGAGACCCACACTGAGGCTCTAAAAGAAAGAAAAGAGGCAGCTGGCTTGAGACCTGAACTGTTTCTCATATCTCTCCTGGATTTGTCTCATTTATCCATCCATTCTGTTCCTCCCTCCTCAAAATCTTACCTCATCCTTTTATTATTCAGACAAAGCAAGATCTGCAGGGAGCCTAGGAGCCCATTTTAGCCATTTTAGATAAGGGACACTAGGTCTAGAGGGGACGTGCTCTGCCCAGACTCAGTAAGACCTTCTGAATCCCAGTTCAGGACCCATCCAATCCATCAGACTGATAAGCTTCACTTAAGGGCAAGGCCCTCAAGGAAGCACTTGACAAGGACACCAAGATATCTTTTTTCGTTGGGAAGAACATGGTCTCTGCCTTCTAAAAATCCTTAGATTCCTAGAGGTTTCTATCTCTTAACTATTCAGCACTCCATGCAGTCAGCCCCCACCCTATTTATACAAAGCATCTTCCCTAAACATTTGTCGACACATTCAAAGGACTGAAGGGATACTTACTGCCAGGAGGGACCAGGTCCTCCTTTTGGAATCCACAGGGTTGAGTCTTGTTACCAGGCCTATGGCTCTGGAAAGAATGAACTCACCCACTACTCTGTCCACCAATGGAAGCCTTTGGAAGTCTCAAACTCCATTGTTACCTAAACAAGAAGTCACCAGGTTCTGAGAACTGGAAATTCCAGGGGTGGTTGCTGTGGAGTGGTTCTAGTTGATGGTAGGAAGGGACTCCATCTGGTGTCATCTCAGGAGCATAGTTGTCTTCTGTTAAATACAGGTTCAGTCCAGAATTGTTCCCAACTTCATATGGTGAACTCACAAAAACGCCCCCAGAAAAGAACCCTTACATCCTCAAGAGCTTATATTTACATTGTTGGTTGTTAGGGAGCCATTTCTGGATACCGTTTTCAGTGGGGAGTTGGGCAGGGAGCACAGTGAATGTTGGCAGACCTGCCATCAAAAAGTTTCTGACCAAGTTGTCAGGGGAAAAAAAAAACTTTTCAGGCAAACCAAGCGGTCAAAACATCCTTCTTTGGCTCCTACCGTCTCTCTTTTGTTTCTTCAACAACGTTTGGCAAAGAGTTTATACCCAAAGGATTTAAAATCAACATACCACAGTTATGCAGCCATGTCAATGTTTATAGCAGCTCAATTCACATCAGTTAGATTGTGGAACCAACCTGGATGCCCTTCAATAGATGAATGGAAAAGGAAACTGTGGGTAATATACAAAATGGAATTATATTCAGTCATAAAGAAGAATAAAATTATTGCATTTTCAGGTAAGTGAATGAAGTTGGAAAATAATGCTATGTGAGATAAACCAATCCCCAAAATCCAAAGACTGAATGATTCCTCTGATAAGTGGATGATGATGCCTGACTGTGGGGGGAAGGGAGGCAAGAAGGAAGAATGGATTGTATGGAGGAACATGAGTGGTGGGGAGGGATTGAGGAAGGAAAAATAGCAAAATGGGAAAAGCATCATTACCCTATGTGCATATATGATTATGCAAATGGTGTGACTCTACTTCATGTACAACCAGAGAAAAATAGACATACCCCATTTCTGTACAATGAATCAAAATTTTTAAAAAATGAAACTGTGGTATACATACACAATGGAATATTATTTAGCCATAAAGAAAAATAAAATTATGGCATTTGCAGGTAAATTCATGGAGTTGGAGAATATCATGCTAAGTGAAAAAAAGCCAACCCCAAAAAATCAAGGTCCAAATGATTTCTCTCATAATTGGACAATCATGCATAATGGGGGGAGTTGGGAGGAGGAAAAAATGGAGGAAGAATAGTTTGTGCAGAGGAAAATGAGGAGTGGTGAGGGGTTTAGGGCAGGAAAAATAATACAATGAGATAAACATCAATACCCTATGTACATATATGATTACACAACTGTTGTGAATCTACTTCATGTACAGAGAAACAAAAGTTTTACCCCATTTGTGTACAATGCATCAAATTTTTGTAAAAGTTAAAAAAGGCTAAAATATATTATAAAACATTTCTGTAAATAAGCCAATACTACAGTATAGAAAAATTTCCAGGCAGTATACATTAGGAAATGACATTCCATTTTTAATGTTGGAGTTCTCCTATTTACATTTGATTCATCCAATTTTGACATATTGAATTGGGTATATTAATAGAAAATGTAAACATGCAAATGTGGCAAAGATTTCAGGTATCTAAGTGTATGATTCTCTATGTAAAGACTCAAAATTTCTGTGATGATTTGAATTAAACAATAAAAGTCCTATAATTTGTGTGGATTTAAAAAACAAACCCTCATTAGACACTAAATATGCTGGTACCTTGCACCTGGAATTCCTAGCCTGTGCGGTCTGTACTTTGAGATTATCCAGTTGAGAACATTTTATTATACCATCAGGAATGGACTGTAACAAACACCGTCCAAGAAGTGACAGGAATGACAAGACTTCTGAGTCAGGCGGATCCTTAGGCAGGACTTGAAGGACAGCCATACTCTCATGGGCATGCTGGAACTAAAAGGGAATTTAGCATCATTCTCTACAGACTGATGCCTGCCAGAGAGGCTACTGCAGTGTGTGACCTGCAGAGTGTTATACAGCAAACCACTAGAACTTGGCATCACATGTATCCATACAGTAGATGGGCAGATGATTACTGAACTGTTCCAGCTAAATAGGAAAAATAATAAAGATGGCCAAGGGCAGTGGCCATCTGACAGCACCAATCTCTTCCTCACTTTCAGAACTAATGAAATTCTTTAACCCTTAATCTGAGTTATTTAGAAGACAACTCAAATGATTGAAGTTGGGGAAGATCATGCTAAGCAAAATAAGCCAAACACAATAAACCAAAGGTGGAATGTCTTCTCTGCCATGTGGGTGCTAATTCACAATAAGTGGTGTCTAGGGAAGAATAGAGTCACTTTATATGAGGTGGAGGGGAGTGAAGGGAGGGGATGGAGAATGGGGGTAGGAAATATAATAGAGTGCAACAGACATTATTATGACATTATGATGTCATGGAAACTGGGTGAAAATGTGCATGAAGTGGCAAGTGTATTGACTGATTTGAAGAGACATAGGCATTTCAGAGTATACAAGAAACTGTAAGATGTTGTTCCTCACCATATTTGCCCACATATTTAGAGGTAGGTTTGAATATTTTTGAACTATCTTCTACAAAATAATGAACAAGTCATTTAATTTTACAGTACCCACCTAGATGAATAGAACTACAAGTCTTACAGGGCCACTGTAATTTCAGAAAGTCACATGTGGGATTGCAATTTAAACATAGATGACAGTGAAAGTTGACAAATGGGTGTGTATTGCAGTGTTTGGAGGCACTGTGTCATGTGCACAGTGGTATCAGTGTCTGGTTTTATAGATACTTTTATCCCCTAGATCTATAGAGGAATTGGTGATAGGATACAAAATGTGGTATTAGGTCAAACACCTGTAGGCAAATCCCAATGTAGACAGTGGTGTTTGGGAAGCAGTCTTTGCCATGTGCTGTAAAAAAAAAAAATTGACTACAATTTTAGGAACAGCCCATGGTACGAACCAAGCTGCTGGATGGTACAGAACATAACCATGCATCTCTTGAACTTGAGGCCAGGACTGTGAGATGCACCAGTCATCAGATCAGGCAGGCCAAGGACTGACCATTGTATGGTAAATAATTTGCATCTGAGTTGAAGCAGGAGCAAGGCTCAGTCTCATGGGCAAGTTGTCCATGCCCCATGTCTCCAACTTTCCAGTACCATTGACTCTCCCTGGATTCACAGTATGTCCTATGAGTGGAGAAGGGGCTTCAGGTTTCAGGTGATTTTAAAATGCCTGGCACCTGAGGAATGCAGCCCAGCACCATGTAATAATAATGCAATCAGAACTTCTTATGCATTCAATTCTAATAACTATTTTAAAATTAAAAAGTCATGGAAAATTATTTTAATAACATAAAGCAGGAGCTAGTATATCAAATCATAGTATTTCCACAAGGAGCTGATGAAAACTTACTTTGGATATATTTTGCATTCTTTTTATCATGTCATTTTTTTGATCTGTGATATATATTATACATTACGATAACATTTCAAATTGGACACATTGAAACATTTTAGGTGTTTTTAATCTTCTCATTTACATTGAATACAGTACATTTACATGAACAATTTGATAGAAGCATGTCTGATAATCTTAAAACCACTGTGGTTTATATTTTTCATTTTATGCCACCACTACCCCCAACATAGATTTACATTTCCCTGTGAATTTGTGGATTAATAGAAACCAATAGTGATCACACCTGAGCCAAGGAGCTGACCAATTAGTGATTTACTTTGCTAAATTTTTTGTGAATTTTTAAAATTTAAATCACTGCTTTTGTTATTTTTCTGATAAAATCAAGAAAAAGAAAAATCCTTTGTAGATGAATGTTAAATTGTTTTGTTTCCCCTTTCACTTCAACATAGTATTTCTGTGTTGTTTTCTTTTTTACTGTGTGGACAATATTTTTGGGCATTATGCTCTCTAACAATCATTGTCAATGTGAGCACATGTCTGAAGATGGTAAAGAAAAATATGTAGTTCAAAAACTGGTTTATTATTATATGTATATATGGATAAATATTTTTTTACTGTGGTCTTAACACTTTTATATAAAAATGAAAATGGAAAAAAATCCCACAGAATTCTTTACAGAAGCACTTTGACATTTGTGGTCATTTGTAAACTTACTCATGTTTCCTAAAATTAAATTTGAGGGGAAAAATTTAGGTTCACAACTACCATGTCTAATAACATGCTTTATAGAAACTTTGTAATTCAAGAATATACAGTCATAAAATTTCCAAATTTAAATAATATGCTTTAGTTGCTCAAGAATCAAAACAATTTTTGCCTATTCAAATTTATAAGCCCCTGCTATTATTCACATTTTTGCTAATAGAACTGCAATCTTGATTTTAGGCAACTGTTTTCATCATCACTATTTTGGTATAAAGCAATCATTTCTTACAGAACTCAGTATGTATTTGAAAAGTTCATGAAAGTATTTTAGTACAATGTCATGCTGATCAAAGAATGACCTGAGAAGGAAATCATTCCACTGATCAGGTGGATCTTGACTCATTCTGTGGCTGTCAGTTGGCTTCCTTCCCTAAACACACATGTTTTTGCCCAAGAAGCTCCCTGGTGGCATGGATAGAGATTTTTCTCGGGGTCATGAACATGGATTTCCGCTCACTAAGGTTACCTGGCTATAGCCTCTGTTCCATGTGGCAAGAGCACAACCAACCCTGAGTTCCTAATATGAAGTTATTCCCTGTGGGAAGCAACCAGGTACCTGAGGACAGATTGATGATATTGGAATTTTCATCATGACACACTAACTTTAGCTCTTAATGAAAGAGGCTTTTGACCTTGAAAGAGTTTGTTTTCTTTGCCTGCAGTATCTCTTCCAAACTGGTATTCATGGACATAGGATCCACATTAACCACATCATAATATTCAATGTGAGTCTTCTGAGAACAATTTTTGCACAGCCAAAAAGGGCAGCAATGGTGTCATCACTACTCTTATGATTGTACCTTACCTCATAATTCACCAATCTTGAGAGAAATGTTGAATTGCTTTTGAGGACTCAATGATAAACCCAGTTGGGAGTCTCTCTTTTTGTCTTACATGATGCTATTTGTCACATAGCCAGGATTCCTGGACTGGAATGAGAGCATGGAAATAGGAGTGACTCCACTCACTATCCCTGACCTGCTAGCACAATGTTTGCCTCACATCTCAGGTAAATTGCCCTATTTTGTCCTAGTGCAGAGGTCTTACAAAATGCGGATGCTTCCATAGGAGACACAGGTGACTGCATTAAGCTGGATCTAAAGCCCTTTATCCATGACAGAGAATTGTAGACCAAGTTGGGGCTATTGGGTCATTGCTGCTCCTGATAATCACGGGGAATCAAGTTGCCACTGTGGACTTGAAGCAAGGAGGCACATGCACAGAATAAAGAATATTCTCTAGTACTTACCTGGTTTGCAGTTAATGTGAAAATACCAACACTACCCAGTTCAGCAGGACTATCAAAGAACCAGTAGTGTCTGGAATAAAGATTTGGGCCATTTCACCTGGCATTACTAGCTCAGGTCAACAAATACTGGCCACAACCTTTTCTTTAGTAAATGGAAAATGGAGTGAGGAGTGAAGAAAGTGACAACAATGACCCCAGGAATTGGAATCATACAGGAAAAAGTTTTCTTATTTTAATGTGAATATATTTGAATAATTTTTCCTTCTGCTGTCTGATCCAAATGCCATCTAATATAAGCTGTGTTAAAAAAGAAAAATTTATCTCAATATTTAAGTCAAGGATACCAAGGATGGAAAAAATGAACATACTTGAGGAAAAGAATCTTGTATCCTCTAATAGGGAAAAGATTAATATTTTTGTCTTTTGTGTTTGTTGGATAATTTTACCACATTAGGTGTAGAATGATAATTATAATTTCTTTGGAGACTGTGTGATCATGGAGTTGGGATGAGTTTCTGGTATACACAGGTAAGATATGGTTGCTTTTTTAAGTTCTAAATTAGATAGCCTGGAATACATTTCACAGAATTGAAGACATGTATAATTCAGTTTGGAGTAGGGGAAATAATGCTTTTGTTGTACCAAAGTATGAAGATTAGAAGTCAAGCCCCTTGATCCTATAATCCATATTTGTAATTGTGTGTATCTGTTGGTTCTCTGTGTAGGTATGAGAGTTCTGGTGGCCCATGTGTTCCTGGATTCACCTCCAGCATGGGCCTGATGCTCCAACTATTTTAGAACCTGTAACACCTAGGATGTCAAGTTCCATTTTCATTGACCAAGAATTGAAGAAACAATAGGTAAGAGATGAGACATTTGGATACTTACAGTGGCAATTTAGTGGAAGATAGCAGCTTTCTGAGAATAGAATGGCTTCCACGGTCCTGCTTTAGTCAACTTTTTGTTGCTGTGACCAAAAGAGCTGAAAATAACAATTTAGGGATGGAAATTTTCATTTTAACTCATGCTTTCAGAGGTCTCAGTCCATAGAAGGCCAACTAGATTAGTCTGGGCCTGAGGTGTGGCCAAATATCATGGCAGAATGACAGAGATTAGGTAATCATCAAAAGTCAAGGCAATCAGAAAGCAGAGATCTCCTTACCAGGGACAAAATATAAACCCCAAAGTCACACTGCCATTCATAACTTCATCCAGACACACCCTACCTGCATAGTTACTACTCAGTGGATTAAGTCATTGATTAGTTTACATCTTGTAACCTCATCATCTCGCCTCTGAACATTCTGTTTTTAAAATATTTTTTCTCATTTTTCATTGGTGCACTGTATTTGTACATATCGAAGGGTTTTGTAGTTACATATCTGTACATGCACACAATATAACAATATTATTTGTCCAATATTACTCCCCAGCATTTCCCTCTCCCTCCTTGCATTCCACTTTATGGCCCTTTTCCGCTACTGATCTCTCTTTCATTTTTTGGAGACCCATCCCCACATTTACTTGCCTCTTTCCTCTCTAGCTTCACATATGTAGAATAAATGACCCTTAAACTTCTGAGTTTGACTTATTTCACTTAACATAATAGTCTCTAGTTTTATCCATTTTCCTGAAAATAACATAATTACATTTTTCTTTGTAGCTGAATAAAACTGCTTTCTGTATATATACACATTTTATTTATCCATTCATCTGGTGATGGACACCTAGACTGGTCCCATAGTTCAGTCATTATAAATTCTGCTGTCATAAACATAGGTATGCATATACCACTGTAGTAAGATAGTCCTTTAATTCTTCAGGGTAAATACTGAGCAGTGACAAGGCTGGGCCATATGGTGATTACATTTCTAGTCTTTGGAGGAGCCTCCATACTGATTCCATAGAGGTTTTACTAATGTGCAGAACCACCATCATTGTAAAAGTGTTGTTTTTTTTCTTCATATCCTCTCCAGCATTTATTATTTGTGTTCTTGATGACTGCCAATCCTACTTGTGTGAGATTAAATTTCAGTATAGTTTTGATGTATTTCCCTAGTTGCAAATAATGGTGAATATTTTCTCATATGTTCGTTGACCATTTGTGTTTCTTTTTTTGAGAAGTGTCCTTTTAGTTCATTTGTTCACTTATTCTTTGGATTGTTTGATTATTGTATATTCTAGATATTACTTCCCTGTCAGAAGAGACGCTAGCAAAAATTTTCTCCCATTCTGTGGATTCTCTCCTCACATTTTTATTTCCTTTGTTGTGCAGAAGCTTTGTTAAGTTGATGCTGTTTCATTTATTAATTCTTTTTCTGAAGCTTTAGGGTTTCTATTGAAAAAGCCATTGCCTGTGCCAAAAAGCTGAAGAATTGCCCCTATGTTTTCTATTATGAGTTGCATTATTTCTGGTCTAAATCCAAGGCCTTTTACCATTTTGAGTTGATTTTCATACAGGGTGAGAGAAAAAGCTCTAGGTTCATTCTCCTACATATGGACAACCAGTTGTCCCAGCATCAATTGTTAAAAAGTCTGTCTTTTCTGCAATGTATTTTTGGCAGATTTTTCAAGGATCAGGTGACTATATGTGTATTCATTTGTCTCTGGATCTCCTATTCTGTACCACTGGTCTATATGTCTGTTTTCATACTAATACAATGATATTTTTCTTACTAAATACCTGAAGAATTATCTGAAGTCAGGCATCTTCATGCTTCTACCATTGCTTTTTGGCTTAAAATTGAATTGGATATTCTAGAGCTTTTATTCCTTTAAATAAATTTTGAACTATTTTTTTCTTTTTCCATAAGGAATATCATTGGTATTTTAATAGGCTTTGCATTGAATCTGTATATTGCTCTTGGTCCTGTGGACATTTTAACAATATTAATTCTGCTTATTAATGAACATGGTAACATTTTCCATCTTCTGAGTTCTTCTTAAACTTCTTTGTTCAATATTCTATAGTTAATATTTTAGAGTTCTTTAGACTCCTTGCTTTAATTTATTCAAAGGGATATTTTTGAGGTTATTTTAAATTAGATTTTTTTCCCTGATTTCTTTCTCAGCAGATTTATTGTTGGCATATAGGAAAGTTATTGATTTTGTATGTTGACTTTATTGATTTTGTAAGCTGCTACTTTGCCAAATTTGCCTATTATCACTAGCCATTTTGTGTGTGTGTGTGTGTGTTTGTGTGTGTGTTTCAATTTTATAGGTATAGACTCATATCATCTGCAAACAGTGATAATTGAAATCCTTCCTTTTTCTATTTTTATACCTTTAATTTTCATGTAATCCTTAATTGCTCTGGTTAGAATTTCTGACACTATATTAAGTAGGAGTAGTGAAAGTGGAAACCCTTTCCCTCTCACAGATTTCAAAGAAAATGGTATGGAAGTCCAGGGACCATGACCGTAAAGTGATTTCTCTGTCTCTATTTCCACTCATTTTTGCTTTCCTTTCTCTCTGTCTGGCTCAGAAAACATCGTGAAAATCAGTCTTGAGTGCCATAAAACATCCTTGAACTACTCTGTGTTAAGTCTAGCTGGAGGGCTGGGGAGAAAGGACAACCTGAGGGCCTCATATCTTGATGAGCTGAAGCACACCCACTGAACCTCTGTCTCCAGTCCTACTGAATCTGGAGAGCAGTGTGGCACTGATAGGGTAGGGGTTTGTGTCTCACTTCCCTATATGCCTGTGTCACTGTGGGAAGTACATTACCATCACCATAAGATGAGAAACAGTAATAGACAGCCTCATCCTCATTCTGAGCTCTGCTGATGGTCAGGGTGGCCGTTGTCCCTGAGCTGGCCCCAGAGAATCTCTCTGGGATCCCTGAGGGTCGCTCACTATCTTTGTATATTACCCTTACAGGGGTCTGTCCCGGGTGCTGCTGCTGGAACCAGAATGCATAATTTTTTGGAAGTTCATCTCCAGAACAGGTGATTGTCGCTGTCTGTCCCAAGGCTACTGAAACTGATTGTGGCTGAGTCAGCTCATAGGACTCCACAGAGTCTGCAAGAAAAGACAGAAGGCAGGACCTGAGAATGAAGGATCCATATCCTGAGGACCCATGTAATCTATGTGGCAGATGAGTTTAGTGTTTGTGGAAGTTCCGGCTCATGATCCTGTGATAACCCCATAGGTAGAGTCTGGGTCAGTCCTGAAGAAATCACCTGTGCAAAGCAAGAATAGGAGGAACAGGAGAAGTGTGCAGGTCATTGTAGAGACACACCAGAACTCTGTCCTGACATGCACAGCCCAGCTGGGTTCTCAAAGACCTCTCTTATTCCTTCCAAGATGTTTGTGCAAGTGCATGTTTGGTCATCATGCAAATCATGCATCCTCTGTGACCACTAATTATGGGAAGTCCTCAAACCAACTGTGGGGACCGAAGAAGAGACTGAGAAGATGGAGGCTAAGTATTAAACTGTGTACAAGCTGCTTTGGGCAAAACATCAGCCTTGACTTTCATGACTTCTGATCACAGTCACTTTTTAGGAATTCACCCCATGACCACTGTCCCAATTCTCGAAGACTCATATTTATCTTGACCCAGTATAGAAAGGATTTTGACCTTCCAAAATCCTGGCTGTAGACTGTGCTGCACCCTGTTTGAGAGACCATTTATGACACCTGACTCAACAGAAGGTGGACCAGGACCATTACCTTTCTCATCTCCGCTCAGTGTCTCCCAGGTACACTTTGGTCTCATCTTTGGCAGTTCATTCAATGTTCTTCCAATTGTAGGAAAGTTTGTTAATCACATTATAAATTATATCTTTTTTTTTAATCAGGCACCTTTTATTGTGGGTTTGCCACCATTTTGGTCTCAAAATGAGGGTGTTTGGGATCCCTCACTTCACAGTATATAAGCCATAGGCAAGTTTATTCTTATTTTTTAATTATCCATGTTTTATTTCATGTGATTAAAAGTGCCAAAATTCAGATTCTAAAGAACCAACATTATTAATCCCCCTGATCTCTGTGAAGGTCATCAGTGTCACTGTTTTTAGTGGTGAGTTCTGTAAGATAGGTTTTCAAGAATTCCTCAAGCAAAGAAGACACTATCACTGAACAAAGGTGAATTCTGGGTACAGGGCTGTAACCTACAGCATATGAGAGTGAATGGCACTCTAAGAGTATCCTCAAGGAGCCTTTGCATTATCCACCCATGAACAAAGGTCCAAGTGCCTCTTTCCTTCATTCAAAATTGCACCTGAGCATAGTAAATGCAGCCTGAAGCAAGATTTCAACAGAAGTGGGAGGGAAGGGATGGAGGGCTATGAAGGTGTCTTTGCAACTGCTAGAATAGAGGAGTCATCACTGGGATGACTTCTGGACAGCAATAAATGGTGCCCTGAGATTAGCAGGAAGCACATGCTGGAAGAAGGACACAGACCCTGTGAACTTCATATTTTACACTGTTCTCCTTCCTAGAGGTCATGAAACTCAACTTGGCCTACCCAGTGAATTCCATCCCAGCAGGTGCTTCCCAGGCTGATCAACCTGCGTTAGTGCATTTCCCAGGTAAGGTCCTCATTGTACCTGGGCTCTTGTCAGTGTCTTGGGGTACCCTGTGTTAGTCTGATACTCAGAATGTGGTCACTAAAGTCCAGGGCATAGTTTGAAGTCTCCTAATGTCCAGGTCCAGGACTGAAGTAACACACCTTTTGGTTCCCAGGAATGACCTCACTCAGACTCTGCCTGTGCAGCCCCAGCCTTTCCTGGCTGCTTCTGGATGCAGCTCTACTGCCCCCTGCTGGCTGAGGATTCAGAGATTCACAGAGTAGAAACTTCCTGCTGACCCCAAAACCTCTGTCACCTGACAGCCTGTTGTCAGGGTGTCCAGCCTCACTCTGTGCCAAGTGTGACCACCCTACCCTGCCCTGTGCCTCTCAGATTGGTGGTATTCACAGTGCATGGAGTGGTAGTCGTGGCAGACTCAGGTCCTGTTATCGGGTGTTTTGTATTTGTTAAAAGGGAATCAAACCATCCACAGCCTTTCTCCAAAAATATAATAGTTTAGAGAAACTTTGTTAAACCCTGTGAGGACTTAGACTTCTTTTGTATTGAGGAATTAAGATTCATGTGTTCCATCTAATGTCATTACAGGTAATGAAAGACTTCTGTCAATGTGCTGTTAATTTTCTACATCTAACTTATCTTTCTTATATATTCCTCACTGTTGCACTACTGGCCTCCATTGTGTCTAGATGATTTTTATTTTCAGCATGTCATTTCGCTTACCTCTTCATTTCCTTTTACCTATATTTTCAATTCATTTTCATGGTGGTTACTGTGTGCATAACACCTAATATCTCAAATCAATACCAATATAGTTTAAATTGATACTGAATTAGTTTTATTAACATATGTTATCTCTCCTCCTACCCTGGGCTATTCCCTCTCCTTGTTTATGATGTTACAAGTATGGTGTGTAAACATTTGAAATATTGGTTCAAACCATGATTTTTTATCTTTTAATTCATATAGTAAAATGTGAGAAACAAAAATTACAATACAACGTAATTATTTGGTTTTATATTCACATACACAGTAACATTTACCAGAGATCTTTAAATTTTCAGGTTATCAAATTACCATCTCTTGTCCTTGTTCAGTCTGAGGACTCCCCTTAGCATTTCATGCTAGGCTGGACTACCAGAACAACTAATGTGCTCTGTGACTATCAGAGTTGGGTTAGTCAACTTTTCATCACTATGACCAAAGTACCTTATAAGAACAACATAGAGGAGGAGAGATTTATTTGGGTTCACAATTTTATAGGACTCCATCATCTGCTGAACCTTTGTCAAAATATCATGGTAGAAGGACATGGGAGAATATTTGTGAGAAAAAAAAAAACTAAACCCTTGTTTTCATTAGCTTTTTGTTGCTGTGACTTAATGATCTGACCAACATAATTATGGAGAAGGAAAGGTTTATTTGAGGGCTCATGGTTTCAGTAGTGTTGGTCCATAGAAACCAGTTCTCAGGGTTGGAGGTAGGGCAGAACATCATGGTGGAAGAAGTGTGGCAGACAGAAGCAACTTGCATCATCAGGAAGGAGAGAGAGAGAGAAACAGAGAGATAGATAGATAGATAGATAGAGAGAGAGAGAGAGAGAGAGAGAAACAGAGAGATTCCCGTCTCCAGATACAAAACAAATATCCCAAAATCACAGCCCAATTCCAATCTGCTGTAGCCACACCCTAACACTGCAATTAATCCCCTCAGGGATTAATGCACTGATTGAGTTAAGACTCTTACAACCCAATCATGTCTCCTCTGAACCTTCATGCATTGCCTCACATGTGAGCTTTTGGGGGACATCTCACATCCAAGACATAACAACCCTTATCTCTCACCCTGAACAAACTCAAATTAAAATGGATCAAAGAACTAGGAATTAGATCAGAATCTTTGCAACTCCTAAAGGAAAACAAAAGGTCAACACTCCATCTTATTACCACAGACAACAAATTTCTCAACAGGACATCTGAAGCTCAGGAAATAATGCCTAGAGTTAAAAAAAAAAAAAAGGAATAGCATCCAATTAAAATGCTTTGGAGCCCCCGCCTTCACCACACTGAGGTCAGACGCCATCACGTAACCCGCCTGACCCACACACCAAGTTCAGACGCCATCGTGGAGCCTACCTGCCTGCCCCGCTACTGCTGAGGTAGGGGAATCTGCACTTGCCTCTGTGCTGACTCAGTGCACCTTTGCTGGGGCTCTCCAGCTTCTTTGGAAGCTGGTGGAGGCATTTTGAGTTATTCCTGAGGGCGTGGTCATCATCATAGGAAGGGCAGCTCCCTTCCTGAGACACCTACAGGAGACTGGAGGCCCTTTGACAGGACTCAGCATTCAAGAATAGGGGGTATTGAGAGACTCGGGACCAACTCAGAGCTGCTGGGTGAGTCTTTCCCATCGGGCGAGGCTCCCCAGACGAGGCAGTAGTCCTGGAGCAGAGGGAAATTCATGGAGTAGAGCTGTCCAGTGAGACTCCCCCGCTGGAGCCATGAACCCAGACAACCGGGAGCACTGTAGAGGGGGGCCACCCGGAGCAGAGCAAGGGTCCCTGGCCCAAGCAGTAGGTCAGGACCCCAGGGAACATCGCAGAGGAGGGCCGCTCAGCAAGAGAGTCCCATGCAGGACCAGGCTCCCCACCCCAGGTGGTATGTTCGGACCTCAGGGAACCGTCGCAAAGGAGGGCTGCCCAGTCCAGGCGATAGTTCTAAACTGAAGGGAAATTCTCAGAGGAGGGCTGCCCAACAAGAGTTCCCCACTGGGTGAGACTTCCTTCCCTGGTGAGGCTTTCCCACCAGGTTGGTAGAACCAGAGACAGAGGCCCAGACCAGTCTTGCCCCAGCCCACAATCTAGCCCCTTTGGCTGACCATCATCAACAAGTGGAGGTGACACTGCACACTAGCAGGGAATATACCCCACCTGAAGGCCACAAACCCTAGAAGGGCAGCTTACTTGTGGAGCACTGCATTATCAGGTTCCTCCAAGACTTCAGGCTACTGAAGGCTAGGAGGTGAGTTATTGGAAATATACAGGGACACTATAAGTCAGTAGAGGAAATCTACCATATCTCAGAGTTTCACTAATAGAGGGGTAGATACCTGAGCAATATGAGAAAACAAGGGAAGAATGTGTCCCAAACAAACCAAGTTACCACATCAATAAAATCCAATGACAGCATGGTAGAAGAAATGTCAGAAAGGGAATTCAAAATGTACATAATTAAAATGATTAGAGAACCAAATGACGAGATAAAGAGCAAATGCAGGCTTTGAATAATTGCACCAATCAACAGTTAAAAGAACAAATGCGGGAAACAAAAGATCATTTCAATAAAGAGTTAGAGATACTGAAAAAAAAAAAGAAATCCTTGAAATGAAGGAAACAATAAACCAAATTAAAAACCCCATAGAAAGCATAAACAATAGGATAAAACACCTGGAAGACAGAACCTCAGACAACGAAGAAAAAATATTTAATCTTGAAAACAAAGTTGACCAAACAGAGAAGATGGTAAGAAATCATGGACAGAATCTACAAGAATTATGGGATATCATGAAAAGGCCAAATTTAAGAATTATTGGGATTGAGGAAGGCACAGAGATATAAACCAAAGGAATGAACAATCTACTCAATGAAATAATATCAGAAAATGTCCCAAATCTGAAGAATGAAATGGAAAATCAAATACAAGAGTCTTATAGGACTCCAAATATACAAAAATACAATAGACCCACACCAAGGCACATTATAATGAAAATGCCTAACATACAAAATAAAGACAGAATTTTAAAAGCTGTGAGAGAAAAAAAATTAAATTACATTTAGGGGAAAACCAATATGGATATCAGCAGATTTTTCAACCCAGACCCTAAAAGCTAGAAGGACCTGGAACAATATTTCTCAAGCTCTGAAAGAAAATGGATGCCAACCAAGAATCTTATACCCAGCAAAACTTACTTTCAGACTTGATGATGAAATAAAATCCCTCCATGATAAAGAAAAGCTAAAAGAATTTACAAAAAGACAGCAAGCACTACAGAACATTCTCAGCATAATATTACATGAGGAAGAGATGAAAAACAATGATGTAAATCAGCAAAGGAAGGAACTACCCTAGAGGAATAGCCAAGTAAAGGAGATACCAAGTCATGTCAAAACACAAAAATGATCCAAATGACCAGGAATACAAATCATATCTCAATAAAAACTCTGAATGTTAATGGCCTGAACTCATCAATCAAAAGACATAGACTGGCCGATTCGATTAGAAGAAAGATCCAACAATATGCTGCCTGCAAGAGACTCATCTCATAGAAATAAATTCACACAGACTAAAGGTGAAAGAATGAGCATGCACATGGACTCAGCAAAAAAGCTGGAGTACCATCCTCATATAAAACAATGTGGTCGTCAAGCCAAAGTTAGTCTGAAGGATAAAGAAGGACATTTCATTCTGCTTAAGGGCAGCATAAATCAGCAAGACATAGCAATCATAAATATTTATGCCCCAAACATTGGCCCATCCATGTATGTGAACAAATCCTTTTCAATTCCAGGAATCAAATAGATCACAACCCAACAATATTAGGGGTTTTAACACAACTCTCTCACCACTGGATAGATCGTCCAAACAAAAATTGAACAAAGAAACCATAGATCTCAATAACACAATCAAAAATTTAGACTTGATGGACACATATAAAATATACCATTCAACAAAGAGCAAATACACTTTCTTCTCAGCAGCACATGCATCCTTCTCTAAAATAGACCATATATTATGTCACAAAGCAACTGTTAGCAAATACAAGAAGACAGAGATGATATCTTGTATTCTATCCGATCATAATGGATTGAAATTAGAAATAAATGACAGAATAAAAAACAGAAACTTCTCCAATACCTGGAGATTAAATAATACTCTATTATATGATGAATGGATAACAGAAGACATCAGGGGAAATAAAATATTCTTAGAAGTAAACGAGAACAATGACACATCATATCAAAATCTCTGTGACACTATGAAAGCAGTACTTAGAGGAAGATTTATTTCATGGGGTGCATTCAACAAAAGAAGTAGAAATCAACAAGTAAACGACTTAACACTACAGCTCAAAGCCCTAGAAAAAGAAGACGAGACCAACACCAAAAGTAGTAGAAGACAGGAAATAGTTAAAATTAGAGCCGAAATCAACAAAATTGAAACAAAAGAAACAATCGGAAAAATTAACAAAATAAATGGTTTGTTCTTTGAAAAAATAAACAAAATTGATAAACCCTTGGCCACACTTACAAAGAGAAAGTGGGAGAAAACTCAAATTACTAAAATTCGGAATGAACAAGGAAACATCACAACAGACACGAGTGAAATACAAAACATAATTAGAAGCTATTTTGAAAATCTATACTCCAACAAAACAGAAAACCTTGAAGACATCAACAAATTTCTAGAGACATATGAATTACCTAAACTGAACCAGGAGAACACACACAACTTAAATAAATCAATTTCAAGCAATGAAATAGAAGAGGTCATCAAAAGCCTACCAACAAAGAAAAGTCCGGAACCAGATGGGTTCTCAGGCGAGTTCTGCAGAACATTTAAAATAGAACTTATTTTAACACTCCTCACAGTATTCCATGAAGCAGAAGAGGAGGGAACCCTCCCAAACTCATTCTATGAAGTCAATATCACCCTGATACCTAAAGCAGACAGAGACACATTGAGGAAAGAAAATTTCAGACCAATATCCTTAATGAACATGGATGCAAAAATTCTCAACAAAATTTTACCAAATCGCATACAAAAATATATGAAAAAGATAGTGCAGCACGAACAAGTGGGTTTTATCCCAGGGATGCAAGTTTGGTTCAACATCTGTAAATGAAAAAAATTTCATTCACCATATCAATAGACTTAAAGTTAAGAATCACATGATTATTTCAATAGATGCAGAAAAAGCATTCGATAAAATACAGCATCCCTTCATGCTCAAAACACTAGAAAAAACTGGGATAGTGGGAACATTCCTTAACATTGTAAAGGCCATCTATGCTAAGCCCATGGCCAATATCATTCTAAATGGTGAAAAACTGAAAGCATTCCCCCTAAAAACTGGAAGGAGGCAGGGATGCCCTTTTTCACCACTTCTATTCAACATCGTCCTTGAGACTCTAGCCAGAGCAATTAGACAAACCAAAGAAATTAAAGGGATACGAATAGGAAAGAAGAACTCAGACTACCCCTGTTTGCTGATGACAATATTCTTTATTTAGACGAACTGGGAAATTCCACCAGAAACTTTTAGAACTCATAAGTGAATTCAGTAAATTAGCAGGTTACAAGATCAATATTCATAAATCCAATGCATTTTTATACATAAGTGATGAATCTTCAGAAAGAGAAGTTAGAAAAACTACCCCATTCACAATAGCATCAAAAGAAATAAAATACTTGGGAATCAATCTCACAAAAGAGGTGAAAGACCTCTACAATGAGAACTACAGAACACTAAAGAAAGAAATTAAAGAAAACCTTAGAAGATGTAAAGATCTCCCATGTTCTTGGATAGGCAGAATTAATATTGTCAAAATATCCATACTACCTAAAGTGCTATACAGATTCAATGCAATTCCAATTAAAAACCCAAAGTTGTACCTTACAAAAATAGAGCAAGCAATTATGAAATTCATCTGAAAGAATAAAAAAACCAGAATAGCTAAAGCAATCCTCAGTAGAAAGAGCGAAGCAGCGGGTATCACAATACCAGAACTTCAACTATGCTACAAAGCCAGAGTAACAAATATGGCATGGTATTGGTACAAAATAGACAGGTAGATCAATGCTACAGAATAGAGGACATGGACACAAACCCAAATAAATGCATTTTTCTCATACTAGACAATGGTGCCAAAAATATGCAATGGAGAAAAGATAGACTCTTCAACAAATGGTGCTGGGTAAACTGGAAAACCATATGCAACAGAATGAAATTAAACCCCTATTTCTCACTCTGCACAAAAATCATCTCAAAATGGATCAAGGACCTCAAATCAGACCAGAGACCCTGCATCTTACAGAAGAAAAAGTAGGTCCAAATCTTCAACTTGTTGACTTAGGGTCAGACTTCCTTAACAGAACTCCCATTAACACAAGAAATAAAAACAAGAATCAACAACTGGGATAGATTCAAACTAAAAAGTTATCTCTCAGCAAAGGAAACTATCAGTGATGTGAGTAGAGAGCCTACAGAGTGGGAGAAAATCTTTGCCACTCATATTTCAGATAAAGTGCAAATTTCCAGAATATATAAAGAACTCAAAAAACTCTACACCAAGAATACAAATAATCCAATCAACAAATGGGCTAAGGAAATGAACAGAAGATCTACAGACAATCAACAGATATGAAAAAATGTTCAACATCTCTAGTAATAAAAGAAATGCAAATCAAAACCACCCTAATATTCTATCTCACCCCAATTAGAATGGCTTTTATCAAGAACACAAGCAACAATAGGTGTTGGCAAGGATGTGCGGAGAAAAGTACACCCTTACATTGCTGGTGGGATTGCAAATTAGTGCAGCCACTCTGGAAAGCAGTATGGAGATTCCTCAGAAAGCTTGGAATGGAACCACCATTTGACCCAGCTATCCCACTCCTTGGCCTATACCCAAAGGACTTAAAATGAGCATACCACAGAGATACAGCCATATCAATGTTCATAGCTGCTCAATTCACACTAGCCAGATTGTGGAACCAACCTAGATGTCCTTCAATTGATGAATGGAAAAAGAAACTGTGGCATATATATACAATGGAATATTACTCAGCCATAAATAATGATGAATTTATGACACTTGCAGGAATATGGATGAAATTGGAGAATATTTGTGTTACGTGAGATAAGCCTATCTCAAAAAACTAAAGGACGAATGATCTCGCTGATAAGTGGATGAGGACATATAATGGGGGGTTGGAGGGGTAAGCATTATGGTTAGGATTAGATTTAGGGTTAGGGTAAAGGATGGTGGTAAGAATGGAGGAAGGAAGGACTGTATAGAGGGAAAAGAGGGGTGGGAGAGTTGGGCGGAAGGGAAAAAATAACAGAATGAATCAAACAACATTACCCTATGTAAATTTATGATTACACAAATGGTATGCCTTGACTCCATGTACAAATACAGAAACAACATGTGTCACATTTGTTTACAATAATAAAAATGAAATGAAATAAAATAAATAAAAAGAAAAATAAAAACTATACATATTTCTGGTATACAATATGATGTTTCATGTAAGTATACATTATTAAGTGAGTACCACAATCAAAATACAATATCCCTCACTTTACAAAAGAAAACAGTAAAACAAAAAAAAGGTAGTGCACCACAATCATGTGGGTTTTATCCCAGGGATGCAAGGTTGGTTCAACATCCAGAAATCAATAAATGTATTTCACCATATCAACAAACTTATAGTCAAGAATCACATGATTATTTCAATAGATGCAGAAAAAGCATTTGATAAAATACAGCATCCCTTCATGCTCAAAACACTAGAAAAAAAAGGGATAGTGGGAACATTCCTTAAAATTGTAAATGTCGTCTACACTAAGCCCATGGCTAATATCATTCTAAATGGTGAAAAACTGAAAGCATTCCCCCTAAAAACTGGAACAAGTCAGGGATGCCCTCTTTCACCACTTCTATTCAACATCGTCCTCAAAACTCTAGGCAGAGCAATTATACAGACCAAAGAAATTTAAGGGATATGAATAGGAAAAGAAGAAATCAAAATCAAACTATTTCTACTTGCTGATCACGTGATTATATATTTAGAGGAACTGGGAAATTACACCAGACAACTTTAAGAAGTCATAAGTATATTCAGTAATGTAGCAGGATATAAAATCAATAGTCATAAATCTAGTGCATTTCTATTCATAAGTGATAAATCCTCTGAAAGAGAAGTTAGGAAAACTACCCCATTCACAATAGCCTTGAAAAATTAAAATATTTTGGAATCAATCTCACAAAAGAGGTGAAAGACCTCTACAATGAGAACTACAGAACACTAAAGAAAGAAATTAAAGAAAACCTTAGAAGATGGAAAGATCTCCCATGTTCTTGGATAGGCAGAATTAATATTGTCAAAATGGCCATACTACCTAAAGTGCTATACAGATTCAATGCAATTCCAATTAAAATCCCAATGACGTACCTTACAGAAATAGAGCAAGCAATTATGAAATTCATCTGGAAGAATAAAAAACCCAGAATAGCTAAACCAATCCTTAGCAGAAAGAGTGAAGCAGGGGGTATCGCAATACCAGAACTTCAACTATGCTACAAAGCCAGAGTAACAAATACGGCATGGTATTGGCACCAAAATAGACAGGTAGATCAATGGTACAGAATAGAGGACATAGACACAAACCCAAGTAAGTAAAATTTTCTCATCCTAGACAAAGGGGTCAAAAATATGCAATGGAGAAAAGATAGCCTCTTCAACAAATGGTGCTGGGTATACTGGAAATCCATATGCAGCAGAATGAAATTAAACCCCTGTCTCTTACCCTACGTAAAACTCAACTCAAAATGGATCAAGGTCCTTGGAATCATACCAGAGACCCTGCATCTTATAGAAGAAAAAGTAGGTCCAGATCTTCAACATGTCGACTTAGAACCAGACTTCCTCAACAGGACTCCCATAGCACAAGAAATAAAAGCAAGAATCAATAACTGGGATAGATTCAAACTAAAAAGCTTTCTCTCAGCAAAGAAAGTTATCAGCAATGTGAAGAGAGAGCCTACAGAGTGGGAGAAAATTTTTGCCACTCATACTTCAGATAGAGCACTAATCTCCAGAATATATAAAGAACTCAAAAATCTGTACACCGAGAATAAATATAACCCAATCAACAAATGGGCTAAGGAAATATGTAGACACTTTACAGAAGAAGATCTACAAGCAATCAGCAGATATATGAAAAAATGTTCGACATCTCTAGTAATAAGAGAAATACAAATCAAAACCACCCCATGATTCCATCTCACCCCAAATAGAATGGCGATTATCAAGAATACAAGAACAATAGGTGTTGGCGAGGATGTGGGGAAAAAGGTACACTCATACATTGCTGGTGGGATTGCAAATAGTGCAGCCACTCTGAAAAGCAGTGTGGAGATTCCTTAGTAAACTTGGAATGGAACCACCATTTGACCCAGCTATCCCACTCCTTGGCCTATACCCAAAGGACTTAAAATGAGCATACCACAGAGATACAGCCACATCAATGTTCATAGCAGCTCAATTCACACTAGCCAGATTGTGGAACCAACGTAGATGCCACTGCATTGATGAATGGATCAAGAAACTGTAATATATATGTACAATGGAATATTATTCAGCCATAACGAAAAATAAAATTCTGGCATTTGCAGGCAAATGGATGAAAATTTGAATATCATGCCAAGTGCGATAAGCCAATCTCAAACAAACAAAGGACGAATGATCTCTGATAAGTGAATGGTGATACATAATGGGGGTGTGGAAGGGAGGCAAGAATGGAGGAAGGAGGGAGTCTATAGAGGGAAAAGTGGGGTGGGAGGAGTGGGGGGAAAAATAATAACAATGCACAAACATCATTACCCCTATGTAAATGTATTATTACACAAATGTTATGCCTCTACTTCTTGTACAAACAGAGAAAAAAGTTGTACCCCATTTGTTTACAATAAAATAATTCTAAAAACAACTAAAAGCATTTTTGCATTTGATTGCAAAGTAAATGCCCTGTTGAGGCCCATTCAGATAGGGAGGAGGAAGGTGGACTCTGGCAGTTGGGTCAAGTGCTCAGAGCCAGTACCATGTGCACAGTGTGATCTCTGCCTGTGCCATCAGCTTCCTGGTGCTGCTGTGCCCTGAACTATTCCACTACCAAATTACCCTTCCCTGCATTCTCCCCACACGACACAACTCTATTAAAAAAATGCTTTGGCACAGCAAAGAAAATAATTCCAATGTGAAGAGAGAACCTACAAAATGGGAGAAAATTTTTGCTAACTACTCTACGGTCAGAGGTTTTGGTTTAGAATAAATAAAAACTCAAAAAACTTTACATCACAAAATCAAATAACCCAATTAAAAATGGTAAGATGTATTAAACAGACAGTTCTGAAAAGAAGAAACAAATATGGCCAACAAACATGAAAAATGTTCAACATCATTAGCATTAGGGAAATACAAGTCAAACTACAATGGGATTTTGTCTCACAACAGTCAGAATGGCAGTAGTCAAGAATACAAATAATAATAAATGCTAGGAGGATGTGGGGAAAAAGAAACATTTTTACATTCTTGGTGGGATTGAAAATTAGTACAACTATTTTGGAAATCTGTATGGAAGTTCCACTAAAGACTAGGCAGAGAACCAGCAAATGACTCAGCTATACAACTAATCAGTATTTTGCCTAAATAATTAAAGTCATTGTACTACAGCAATGAAAGCATGCCCAGGTTTATAGCAGGACAATTTATAAGAGCCCAAGTATGGAACCAGGCTAGTTGTACATCAGTGGATAACTAGATAAAAATAATGTTGTATATAAACACAGTGGAGTTTTATTCTTTGATAAAGAAAAGGGAAATTGTTTTATTTGTAGAAAAACAGATGGAAGTAGAAATGATCATGCTAAGTAAAGTAAGTCAAACTCAGGTTAAGAGTCAAGATTTCTCTCCTATGCAGAAGGAAAAACAGAAAACAAGTAAAGGCAGGTGGCAGATCAACTCACTTTCCAGAGTGTCCTAAAGGAGGTTGTGCATTCTGCATTCAGACATGACCCTGAGTTGCCTCTATCCTCACCTGAGACTGCATCTGAGAACAGGAGCTGCAGTCCTCAGGGCCAATCTCTGTGAAATTGTGAGGAGAAAAATGGAAAATGGTGCATGCATGTGTGAAGGTGCCAACAATAGAGAGGTTAGTTCTGGGAAAACTACTGGACAAAAGCAAAGGTACTCTGGGATTGTGCAGGAGACACAGATAGCTGTCCTGGATGAAGGACACAGACCCTCAAGTTCTGTCCTCTCACATGGAACTCCCTCCTCGAGGGACTTTGGTGTCGTTTCCCCATTGAGTCACAGGCATCTGCAAAGGCGGACACCTGGGACCTACTCCAGGGTATTTTCCAGGTGAGGGCCTCACTGCTTCTAGACTCCTACCAGTGTCCTGGGGACACACTATGCATATGATCTTCAGAGTGAGAGCCCTACAGCTCAGGCACATGATGGATTCTCAGGACTTGCAGTACAGGGACTATGATGTGGAGACCTGTTCACCTCTCTGGATAGGCCTTCCCCTTGGCCTCCCCTTGGCCTCAACTTTTGCTAACCCAGGCTCTCCTACTTGTTCCCAACTGTAAACCTACTTCACCCTGCTGGTGGAGGAGCCTAGGAGAAATAGCTACCTCCTACAAGTGATTCCAAAGCCCATGTCACCTGAAATGGTGTGTTTAGGGCAACCAGACTCACTCTCTGCTAGCTCTACCCTGGTAAGCACAGTACAGAGAATTAGCACCTAATAGGTGAAATAAGGTTGATAGTGCACAGTTCCTTTCACCCTGTCCCAGGATGGAATGCTCATATCTTCTACTTTGTTTTCCTTTCACAGAAAGGAAAGAGAGTTTGCTTCTCAGCTCTTCTGAAGAAACAGAAAATTCAGAAGAAATATGATGATGTTCTCTATGGAGTCAGGCTCCTGTGTATTTGCTGCCAGTACTGGTGCTGCCCCCATGGCAATGAGAGCTGCTGTGGGGTCAGTGGGAGTCCGGGATGTTTGTGTAATAAAACTCAGGAGGATCCTTACATCACCATCAACATCAATCCACACAATTTCTATTAGTAATGCTCTTTTTTCATTGCAAACATCATAGTACATGGTCAAAGATTTGCACACTAGCTTCAGCAGTTCTTTGATAAAACAGGGCTTTATTCTCAGTGGTTCACTCAAGCAGCATTAACTGTGGATTTGCTCTGTGTGTAGAGAGGGGAGAAGTTGGACCTGGGGCAGAGGGAGGGGAAGCCATAGAGTTGAGGGAGGCAGTTAGGGTGGTGGGAGAGAAAGTGGCACCACAGAGAGAAGGACGAGCCTGGATCTCTTGCTGGGGAGAAACTAGAGCAGGAAAGGTCAGACTTCCCTTCCTGGCCCAGACCATGTAACAGAAAATCAGATGTGCTTTGCCTGCATCTGAACACTGAACCCAAAATGCCTTTGGTATACACTGATTTAGTCATTTCTATTCTGGGGTCAAATTTTCTGCAGGACTATGGCAAGTGACCCAGCACTTCTTAGCCCTGTGTGTGTGTGTGTGTGTGTGTGTGTGTGTGTGGATGTGAATGCATGGGCACACACACCTCTGAGAATATCATATGTCCTTCTTCTTATGATCATTGTCAACCTGCAGTGAGAGTGGTTTGTGCTGAGGACTGATGCCCACCTCTGTCAGCTTCATTATTGGGTCCCAGAGGATGAGGGAGTAAATAGTAACTAACTTACTCTCTGTTTCAGGCCATTCCTGATAATCCATTATTCAGAGTTGACCCCTCTGATTACACAGCTATTCCTTTGCAGAACTGGAAGGTTATGGAATGAGTTTTCTAATCAACTTTGATAGTGAGTCTTCTCCCTGGAGTGATTCTCTGAGGTCCACCAGTCCTATGCATTATGTCACAGACATGTCCCAATGCCAAGAAGAACCTTTCATGAAAGACCTTCCTAAAACCTCCCCAGTGCACATCTTCCTGAGATTAAACATGAGCTGACCCCCTACCTTTCATAACAATAACTGAACCCCAGTCACAGTGAAATTCTTCTTACTACCAAGACTTAGTGTTGTATGATTAAAGACTTTCTTTGGGATGGGGGAACTAGCAATTACAATCAATAAAAATGACCTGCTCAGGTTCCAAAGGAATCATCTGAGCTTGTAGAGGTTCAGGTACCTCTCCCCAACCTTCAAGAATATGAGGGCAGGGTAAGATGTAGTAATGTCAACACAACGTGGCAGGCTATCACCTGTCAGTGTGATCAGGGCAGAAAGGAGACCTAGGAATAAAAATGGCAGATTTTCTCTTACTTTCCTGTCTTACTACATCTCTGAGAACAGCGATGATAATCCTACACATGACAGTAATAAGAGCATCCTACCTGACTTGGGCCCTGGCTGTGTTTCATGAGTTGGAGTCAGAAAATTTATCAGCAAACACTGAAGGACTCGTGTTATACATATGGATGACCCATACAGATGTCTGTCCTGGCTTCTGCTGGCACCAGGGGTGCTTTTATTTTCAATGATGCTGCCTGCTCTCATGATCCTAGCTGTCTGTCCTGGTATCATTGAGACTTAAGATGACTGAGTTAGAAAATAAGAGGATGCAGAGCCAAAATGGAAAGAGCAGGAGAGGTGGGACTGGTGACAATGAATATGACCCAAGAGACATCGTATTTCCACCATGCCTGGAAGAGCTCAGAGATGTTGAGGGTCTGCATAGCAGCTCCAGACATCAGCCTCGGCCCCTGTGGATAATGAACTACTAGAGAATTGAGTCTCAGAACACTTGGGAACATACTCTGGGGCTCACAAAACCAGTGAGGACAGTGTGTGAATCTCATTATCACTGTCCCCCATCCTGCAGCAGATTCTGAGCATCTTGCCCACTAGAGGTACAGCCTGCTGAGCTGAGTCAGGGCCAGGCTGGTCCCACGTCCCTGGGCTGTGTGAGTAGGATGTGATCCTGGGGCAGCACCTGTTCAGTGAGCCAAGAGTTTGAGAAAGAGGGGCATCCAGGCCATGTAGGAGGGATCTTGAAGCCACTTCCTTAGGTCAAGCTGAACTGATCATCTACCATGCCTCTCTTCTCCACTTCTTGGCAGAGTTATCGGTTATGGTAAATCAGACCAAGCTCAGTGCTGCTGCTGGTGGAGTCTGTGGTGTACAGATCAAGACTCAGTCCCAGGAACACATAAATTTTAAGGGCAGTTTTGCAGACCTATCCTTGGACCCCAGAAGTCTCTTTGCCTTGCTGGTCTGTGAGTCTGAGTAGACAAATCTCCCCTAAACTGAGTCTTTTTTGGGGAATGGGGGGCATAACAGGGATTGAACTCACAGGCACTTGAACTCTGAGCCACATCCTCAATCCTATTTTGTATTTTCTTTAGAGACAGGGTCTCACTGAGTTGCTCGGTGCCTCACTTTTGATGAGGCTGGCTTTGAAATATTGATCCTCCTGCCTCAGTCTCCCAAGCTGCTGGGATTACAGGTGTGCACCACCATGTCTCATCTAATTTGTGTCTTGATGTCGCTTCTGGACTCATCTGTCCACTCTGAGCTCAGAATTATGTCTGTCTCTCTAATCTGAACCCAGGCTCTCTCAAGTGTAAGTCAGAAAATTAGAGTATATAGAGTCTAATAGGAAAGAGAAGGAGAGTTCCTGTCCAGATCTTAGCTCTTGGGCTACTTGGTAGGAAGAAAATTCCTCTGTGATAACATGTTCATGAAAGTCTAAAAGTCCAATATGGGGCTGTGCCTCTGTCACTGTTTTGTGTTCCTCATGTAAATCTTGGGTACTTTGCTTCCATCTCAAGCACACTCTGGGCAGGTTCCATATTCTATGCTTCAATGCTGCTCAAGAGTTACAGGGATTCCCCAGCAATGATGGTCTAGGAGGAATGAGGAGCCAGATCCTCTACCACATTAACAGAGAAATTGTATGTGCCAGAAAGAGACAGAACCCAAAGAGTCTTTATGTGAGTGTCAATGACAATTTGTAGGAAAAAGGAACCTTTCCCACCAGGTCTCAGGTCTTGATCACTAACCCCTTTGCATTTTAGAACCAATGTCCCTAAAATTCAGTCCCAGTTCATCCCCAGCTGACTTTTTCAGATAGGTCTTGCTGCCCCTTGTGGCTGCTGGTAGCTCAAGGATGACCTTGGACAATGTGTGGATTCAAAACCTACTGCTCAGGTCTGGCATTTCTTGATGTGCCTGCTGTCCCCAGGGGAGGAATTTGTCTTCTCCGTGTGTCCCCTTCCTGCATCAAGGTCAGGCAAGAGGGAATCAGATTACACACAAAAAAAATGAATATATGGAGGAGGAGGGTCAGTACCCACCCCATATGTATCCATAGTCAGGGTACCTGGAACAGGAATTGAGGTGTACAAATGAGAGTGGCTGCAGCCTCCATTATTTCCCACAATTGTCCCTAGTGACCCACGAGCACAATGTTTACTTCCCTTCTCTGTGATTTACCTGATGCTCATGTAGTGTAGATGCCTCAATTCCAAAAGGAGGATGCTTCCCAAGGAGACTCACAATGGTTTAGATGAACTCACCCAGGGCCTACTTTTGCCTAGTCATGACAGGGAATCATAGGGTCAAGCTGGGTCACTGAGGGGTGATTGATCTTGACCACAATGTGGGAATTGGGTATTCACTCCAGAATGGGATATGGAGGAAGATTATGGAATGCAGGACACTAGCATTCTCTAATTTGCAGTTAAATAAAGGAAATGAATATAGGACAATTAAACTGAACTGTTAATCACTGAATCCTTTCAGGAATTAAATACATGATTTCTAGGGGTAAAAAGTGTTTTGCTTTTTCTGACATAAATACCATTGAGTGTATAGTAATCAAATAATTTTCTTTAGTTCCTTGTCTCATCTCAGCATCATCTAAGATAAGAGATAAATTAACAGTATTTAAATTTATATTTTAACTTTTAAGTTATGGGATATCAAAGAGGAAGAAAAATGAAGATGCTAAAAGACAAAAAAGAATCTTGTGCCTTCTTTGGGTAATCAGCCAGTGTGTTCGTGCCTGTGGGACAATTTTATAATAGGAGTCAGACCATTGTTATCATTATTGTCTTTATATGGAGATTTTATTGCTCATGGACACACGGGTGGATTTTATGTTGTCACATTGATACTGCCAGTGTAAGTGTCTGATTTAACAGACTGAACTGTAGTAATGGACTTTGTATTGATAGGAAAGCTTGGAGAAATGAAAATGATTTTTCTGATGGATGCGGAGTGTAGAAGTGAAGTAGATTCCTCTCTGTAATACATACCTGTGGGTGTACATCTGCAGTCACTGTGTAAACTGAGTATGCCAATGTGATCTCCAAGATGGTCCTGACCCTACAACTCTATTTGTAACCCAGAGTACCTAGCAACCTGACTCTGTGTTAATTTTACAGTGAGCAAGCATCTTTGGTCATAGCTGTTCAATTGAACATTTATGCTGGGAATTCAGGAGCTATGCATGCATTTTGGGTGTAGTGTGGCCTCCAAGTTTTCTGAATTTCCTTGGGGACAGTAGCTCTCCTCTGATTGGGTGTCCATCTCTCTGGAGGGGGAAGTCCCTTCAGGACATAAAAAAAAGGGCAGGGTCCTGTGTTCATGGCCTCAGGCAGTCATGAATGAACCTCTCTGAGAAGTATGTCACCCTGTGGCAGTTCATTGCAACTAATAGCACTTTACTTAAGGGCACCTCGTGAGGTGCCAGAACTCTGAGCTTTTGTGGGTGGGGAAGTGGGTATAACTTATAGTGACCACTGCAGTGGTTGGTGTTGTTCAGCATCCCAGGCTGCCAATGGGACACAAGGCTTCAGGAGCTGAGATGAGCTGTACAGTTCAAGGTAATAATCTAGAATATTTGGGCTGTGCAGTAGCCACATCACATTTTGGACCAGCTGTCCTTAACATGTGCCATCAGGGATTGACTTTTATTTTAAATTCTCAATGTAAATTTTAACACGCCCCAGCTCAATCTGATTGTTCCTTGATTTGTATTAAATGAAAACAGAGCCTAACTTACTATTTCTCTGGGGTATGAAATAGACTTGGAGGTCCAAGTCAGTAAACACAGGAAATATAGTTATCATGAGAAAAGAGGGATGACTTAACCTGTCTGTCCTTTTGGAATCCTTTCCCTCCACACAAGCTGGCTCAAAAAACAACAAGAAATCCTAGTCCTGACAGGCCTAAATCTATCCTGTTCCACCTTCTGCAGATCCTGGTTGGAGGACTGGGAGGAAAGTGCAGTTTGGGTGTCTCAGATCTGGGTGAGCTGGGCCACACCTGCCCCTTGTTTTCTCTCTGGTTCTTCTGGGGCAGGATGAAACATGTGACATAGATATGGGCAGGTGTTTGAATCTCAGTTTCACAACTGCCTGGGTCACCATGATCATCATTAGTTTTATTCCACTTTAAATTAGACTCATCCCAAGCCTGGGCCCTGCTGATGGTAAGGGTGGCAATAGGCCCTGAATTGGAGAGAGTGTATCAGTCTGGAATTACTGAGGCCTGGTTACTCTCACCATAGATGATCATCATAGGGGTCAGACCTGGCTTCTCCTGGTACCAGTGCACAGCATATTCTTTGGCAACGCTGTCTCCAGAGCAGATGACTGTGGTCTTCTCTTCCAGAGTAACTGACAATGAGACTGGCTGTGTCGGCTCATAGATAGCCACAGAGCCTGTGAGAAAAGAAACAAGAGGGTTCCTGACAATGAAGGACCTATTCCCAAAGTTCCATCCTGAGGCTCTGCCTGGGCTGTCATGATATGGACTGCTCCAGTTGAAGGTCCTTCAGGGGCTGAGTCTGCAGACAGGACTGAGCATGTTACTTGTTCAGAGAATGAGCAGAGCAGGAAAGGGATCCAAACCACAGTGGAAATTACCCAGAGCTCAACGACATGATATCCAGAGCATATTTAGTTTTCCCCAATCCTCTTACATTCTCTCATGGTTTGGGGGGCAGTGAGTATTTTGTAATTATGCAAATTTACTCATGGCCAGTGTCCTGACCCTCCTGGGCTACTTTATGTACTGGGACCAGCTCAGGAAATACGTTGACTTTCCAGGAGCCTGGACCAGAATGAGCTGGGTCAGCTGAGACCACTGATAACATCTAACTCAGCAGATGGTGAACCATATTCCTGTCACTTGGCCTCCTGCTCTCTGGGTCATCCATTAAACTGTCTCCTCATCACTATTTCATTATAGTATGACACTTACATTTCACTCATTTTGTGAAATTAGTTAATACATGATATTAATGTTTGTTAATCAATTTTCTGCTTTTGTGGATGCTCCACATTATCTAATCTTATTTTATAAGTCACATTTTCTCCCTTCTTTGACAGCCTCTTTCCCATAGTAGATGGTCAATTGGCACTGGTAATTCTTTTACTTTTTCCTTCTCTTTGCTTCCGCGTTATATATAATAGACTTAACGTGCAAAAAACTGGACTTGCCTAAGAAAGGCTCTGAATCTCCATGGTTTCTGTGAATTTTGTCAGCATCAAAGTTGCACAGAGCTGAGTTCTTGGGGGCGCAGATTCAGGTGTCCCTTCAGTCAGGGGGATAATTTCATGAAACCAAAGAAGCCTCATGAACAGAGCATTAACCAGAGGCAGATGAGAGTCCATGGTACTCTATAGAGCTTTCTAACAGAGTGTGTGGATTGTCCATGTAGGAATAAGGTCCTGAGAGGCCTCTCCCCAACTTGATATTCTACATGCATACAGCAACTGCAACCCTGCTGGCTGATCTGCTTGGAAGTCAGAAAAGCATCCAAGAATGAGTGAGCAAGTGTCATGGACATGCCCTGAAGATAGAATTCAGCCCTGGGATTACTGCTGCAAAGGAAGGGACCAAGCCCTGAGAGTGGGCAAGAGGTCTAGGCAGTCATCCTAAATGAAGGACACAGGCTGTGGGATCATCATCCTCTCACAATGAGCTGTCTCTGGAGCACCTTAACTTGACATGCTCACCCCGGAAATTCAGAGCCCTGTGGGAGATGCCCAGGATGATACCTGGGAACAGACTCCTCATTTCCCAGGTGACGCCTTCATTGAATCCCAGTTCCTACCAGTGTCCTAGGCACTATGACCATGTGACATTTTGTGAATCTGACCCTTAGAACATGGTCACTGTAGCCCAGGCTTAGAATGGACTTTCTTCATTTCCAGTGGAAGGACTATGCCTGGACCCTGGTTGGCCCCTGGTCTGGCCTTCCTCTTGGGAGCTCCCTAGGCAGTCCTAACCTCTCTACTGGCTGCTCCTGGTTACAGCTCTGCTCTCCCCTGCTAGTGGAGACTGTATAGATTCTTCCCTCTCACATGTTGCTCAGAAGCCCTGTCATCTGGATGATGTGGATTGGGAGGCCAGCATCATTCTGTAACAGCTGCCTCCTCCTAGCCCTGTCAAGCACAACACATAGAAGTGTAATCTGCAGTGTTCAGGCAGGTTCACCTCTTGTGACCCTGACCCAAGTTGACAGTTTCCTCCCTGGTGCTATTTCTTTACAGAAGAGAAAGGAGATAGTTTTGTCTACAACTCTTCTGAGGAAAGGAAAAAAGAAAGAAGGAAGGAAGATGGAAGGAAGGAAGGAAGGAAGGAAGGAAGGAAGGAAGGAAGGAGAAAGAAGTAAGAAAAAAAAGAAAGAAAACAGGAAGAAAGCCAAGAAAAGACTATAGAAATGTAAATGATAGTCTCTGTGGAGCCTGTTTATTTACAGTCACAAATGGTGCACCCCCTTTTACAAGAAGAGCAGCCGTGAAGTCAGTGAGAATGCAGGAGATTCCTGGCAATAAAGCTCATTAGTGTCTATAGGTCATGTTGTCATCATCATCACCATTACTGTCATTTATATAGCTAATATTTTTATTTCATCCCACACCTCTTATTCATTAGCCTTAGGTGCACTTATCATAAGACCTGGAATCTCCTCATATGCAGGAACACTTGTTCCCACCACTGACAAAACAAGCCCCTGGCTGAGCCCCATTCCTTGGTTTCCCACAGCAGATCTGTCAGAAATTCCATGAACTAGGGACCCTTCATGAGACCACAGAAAGTTCAACTTTAATTAGTAAGAATGATTCACATCTTTGTGTCATTTATGTGTGAAAAATAAGTTTCCTAAAATCAGTGACAGTGTCCCCAATTCACATCAGGTAACACTGAGGCCCAGAGAGCTTCAGTTTCAGATAAGGATAGACTCCAGTTTGGTCAAGGGCAGAAGTTAACCCAGGCATCCTGAATTCTAGCTCAGGCTCCTTCTGGCACAGCATGACCAGGATGGGAGGAGTACTGCTTGGGCCAAGCTAGGCCCCAGGGCTTGTGTCCCATAAATCATGGTCTGGACATCTCCAGAAGCTCAGCCTTTAGGTGATAGTACTTTGGAACTGTGCCCAAGTTCAACCTAAAAATCTGTGGGTAGTACAGAGGCTGCTCTACTTTTCAGGCTTGCCTTGAATCCTGCTGGTCCTCTCTGCAGTATTGCCTGCAATTCTTTCTGTTGGAGACATGGGTGAAACCTGTATTTGAAAAATCTGAGACTTAGAAATCACAGGGGCTAAAGATTGATAATTCCATTGAGCTCATTCTCAGTGCTTTGTCCCCTGAAACATATCCAGGGAAGAAAACAGAGTCTGGACCTGGTTTGGGGTTCTGGGGATAGAGATGAATCTAGTTACAGGTACTAGGTTGGTTACCCCTGCAGACAGGGGCTGGAGAGGCATTCTGGTCATGTGGAGTTGCCCCAGAGCTCTGTCCTCTGTTCTGTTCCCAGAAAGGATGGGGCTCTGAGGTCAATGACCTGGACTGAGGTAGGTGCTATTGTACATAGTTCCAGGGATATCATCCAGCACATATTCTTGGGCCACACTGACCCTTAAGAGGGCATAATAGTATTGTAGCCATGGCAGTAATTGGGATGAACTGTTCTTTGCATGAAGAATAGTAAACAAATTATCCACATACATTAGATTTTCCTCTTTCAAATATGCCTGCATTTCATATTAGTTAGTCATTGTTGAACTTAAAATCTTTACAAGCATTTCAGTGACTGAATGAAGGAACGAATGAACAGTACACACTTGTCAATGTTCAGATTGGCCTCTGAGTTTTGGTTTGTATAGTCAATTGTTGAGACCCCATGGGTAAAGGGGATGGAGGTAGATAATATCAATTGGGTGTTAAAGGAGGTTTAGTTACATAGTAGATTTGGGCAGATGATGTCATGTAGGTAAAGCAAGAGGCATCCAAGATGACTTCAGATATTTTCTCCATCTGGGGTCATCCTGTGGCCCACTAAGAGGTCCTGGCCAAGCTGATATAGGGCATAGGAGATAGCCATCAAGGGGTTCAAGCCACTCCTCTGACACCTACCTAACTGTGGAAGAGGCTGACAACCTCTGGGGCTTTTTGCTATGGTGCCCCCATGGCTGTTCTGCATCAGGGTGGGAAGAGAAGGTTATGGCCATGTCTCTAGGCATAGACTCCTCTGCAAAGTATGGCAAGGAGTAGGCAGAAAGACCCAGGTGTGTACAGGGGAGGGTTTGGGACCAGAAGCAGTGGAGGGTAGATCATGCAGGTGAGGGAGTAGTGAGGGTGGTGTGAGATTAGGGAACCTGCAGAAGGTGGGAGAAGACTGGACATGCTCAGGCAAGGAGGTGGTGCAGGGAGGGCCAGACTCCAACCCAGGCAGTTGCTGACCTGGTTGTAGGGGAGGATCATTCACTCCATCTGAACTCCAACCCAGGACCTATATGGGGGCTCACTCATAATGTTGTTTCTATCCCGGGGGGTTGCTACCTGCAGGACTGGGGTGGTTGACTCAGCACATCACAGCTTTATTCATGGAGATGTGTCTGTTTCCCTGTGGGATCCTCACACCTTCTCCCTGTCTCATGATCACTGTCATCCTGCAATGAGTTCAGCTAGTGCTGTTGACTGAGCCCACCTGAGTCAGCTCCACTATGGGATCCAGGACACTTGTGTTCAGGAGCACGAGGGAGTAAGTAGTACCTAAGTCAATCTTTGCATCAAGACTTTCATGAAAACCAATTGTCCAGAGAATCATTAGACCACAAACAGAGCTCATGGTTTCCACCTGGGCAAGTTGTTTTGTTTTCAAATAAATGGTTGATAGTCAAAGTTCTCTTAAGAATCAAGATTCTTTTCAGTATGTTCTCTTCCCCTTTGCTATGATGCCTCAGTGTTATGGGCCAGACTACATGGACAATGACCAAACAGACTTGATTTTACACTGAGGCTCCATGTGATGTAAAAAATTCTTGTCCCATGAGAAAACTCTCCCTCTGCCATCCTGATCCTGTTTAAATGAAAATGTTTTTGTTCTTCTTATACAATGTAAAATTATTCTATTTTTCTGTTCCCATTTTTCTTGGACAATGTACCCTGTCAGAGAATGATTGTCTATATGTTACTAACCATTTTTTAAAATTTTAAAATTTGTTTTAATTAGTTACACAAGACAGTAGAATGCACTATGGTACATCATATATAAGGGAGTATAAATTCTCATTCTTCATGATGCAGAATCCTACTGGTTGAATAGCTATATATGTATATAGCATGATTATGTCTGATTCATTCTACTATACTTCCTACTCCCCTACTCTTTCCTCTCTATTCACTCACCTCTACCTAATTTAAAAACTCTATTATTCCCTAACTACCCCCCTCATTATGAATTTGTACCCACTTATAAGAGAAAACATTCGGCTTTTTGTTTTGGGGATTGATTTATTTCACCTAGCATTATATTCTCCAACTCCATCCATTCACCAGAACATGCCAGAATTTTATTCTTCTTCAACACAAAATAATATCCCATTGTAAATGTATATCGCAATTTTTTATCCATTCATCTGCTGAAGGGCACCCAGGTTGGTTCCATAGTTTAGCAATTGTGAATTAAGCTTCTATAAACATTAATGGGGCTGTATCACTGTAATATGCTGATTTTAAGTCCTTTGGGTATAAACCCAGAAGAGGGATAGTTGGGTCAAATCGTGATTCCATTATTTTCTGAGGAATCTCCATACCACCTTCCATAATCATAACACCAATTTGAAGACCCACCAGCAATGTATGAGTGTACCTTTTTCTCCACATCTTTGCCAACATTTATTGTTGTTTATATTCTTAATAATTGCCATTCTGACTGGGGTGAGATAAAATCTTAGAGTAGTTTTGATTTGCATTTCTGTAATTGCTAGCGATGTTTAATAATTTATTTTGTAACTTTTATTTATTTTTTTCATTGACTTATTTTGACAATAATAAATACATTTTTTAAAATTTTTATTCATGGATATAGAGTAACAACGTCTGTCTCAAACTACTGTCCTTCGCATTCGCACCCAGCCCACCATTCCCTCCCTCCCCTCTGTTCAATCCAAAGTTCCTTCATTCTTCTAAACCTACCCACAACTATGGATCACCATCCACTTGTCAGAGAGAATATTGGGCCTTTGATTATTTGGGATTGGATTTTTTCACTTAGCATGATCTACTCCAGTTCCATCTATTTACCTGCAAATGCCATAATTTCATTCTTCTTTAAGGATGAGTAATATTGCATTGTATGTATGTACCACATTTTCTATATCCATTCCATTCATCTGTTGAAGGCATTTAGTTTGGTTCCATAGTTCAGCTATTGTGAATTGAACTGCTACAATCATTGATGTGGCTGCATCACTGAAGTATGCTGATTTTAAGTTCTTTGGGTATAAACTGAGGAATGGGATAGCTGGGTCAAATGGTGATTCCATTCCACGTTTTCTTAGGAATCTCCATACTGTTTTCCAGAGTGACTGCAATAATCTGCAGTCCCACCAACAGTGTATAAGTGTGCGTTTTTCTCCACATCCTCAATAACACTTATTATTGTTGTATTTTTGATTATTTCCATTATGATTGGAGTGAGATGAAATCTTAGAGCACGTTTCATTTGCATTTCCTAATTGCAAAAGTTGAACATTTTTTCATGTTTGTTGTATTCCTTCTTCTGTGAAGTGTCTGCTCAGTTCCCTAGCCCACTTATTGATTGTTGTTTTTTTTTTTTTTTTTTTTTTTGGTGCTTAGAGTTTTGAGTTCTTTAAATATCTTGGAGATTAGTACTCTGAAATGTGAGTGGTAAAGTTTTCTTTTTCCCATTCTGTAGGCTCTCTCTTCAAATTGTTGATTGTTTCCTTTGCTGAGAAGAAGCTTTTAGGTTTGAATCCATCCCATTTATTGACTCTTAATTTTACTTCTTGTGCTTTAGGAGTCTTGTTAAAGAAGTCAGGCCCTAAGCTGACATGATGAAGATCTGGGCCTGCTTTTTCTTCTATTAGGCACAGGGTCTCTGTTTTAGTGGCTAAGTCTTTGATCCACTTTGAGTAGATTTTTGTGCAGTGTGAGAGATGAAGGTTTCATTTTATATTTTTACATATAGATTTCTAGTTTTCTCTGGACCAATTGTTGAATAGGCTATTTTTTCTCCAATATATGATTTTGGCACCTTTGTCTAGTATTAAATAACCATATTTATGTGAGTTTGTCTCTTTGTCTTCTCTTTTGAACCATTGGTCTACTTGAATATTTTTGTGGCAATAATATGCCATATTTTTTTTACTATTGCTCTGTAGTGTGATTTAATGTCTGGTAGTACAATGCCTCCTCTTTCACTCTTCTTGCTAAGCATTGCCTTGGCTGTTCTGAGTCTCCAGTTATTACAAATGAATTTCATGATTGCTTTTCCATTTCTATGAAGAATGTCATTAGGATTTTTAATAGGCATTGCATGGAATCTGTATAACACTTTTGGTAGTATGGCCATTTTGACAATATTAATTCTGCCTATCCAAGAGCATGGGAGATTTTTCCATCTTCTAAGGTCTTCTTTAATTTCTTTCTTTAGTGCTCTATAGTTTTCATTGTAGAGGTCTTCACTTCTTTTGTTGGATTGATTCCTATGTATTTAATTTTTGTTGAGGCTATTGTAAATGGGATAGTTTTCCTAATTTCTCTTGCAGTGGATTTGTCTCTTATGTACAGAAATGCATTTTATTTATGGGTATTGATTTTATATCTTTCTATTTTGCTGAATTCATTTATATGTCCTAGAAGTTTTCTGGTGGAATTTTTCAGATCTTCTAAATATAGAATCATGCTGTCAGCAAACAGTGATAATTTGAGTTCCTTACTTCCGATTCATAGCCCTTTAATTTCTTTTGTCTGTATATTTGCTCTGGCTAGGGTTTCAAGACAATGTTGAATAGAAGTGGTGAAAGACTTCAACCCTGTGTTCTTCCAGTTATTAGGGAGAAGACTTTCAATTTTTCTCAATTTAGAATGAAGCTGGCCATGGTCTTAGCATAGAGAGCCTTACAATATTGTGGTGTGTTCCTACTATCCCTCCTTTTTCTAGTGTTTTGAACATGAAGAGTTGCTGAATTTTGTCAATTGCTTTCTCTATGTTAATTGAGATAATCATATGATTGTTGCCTTTAAGTCTATTGATGTGATGTGTAATGTTTATTGATATCCACATGTTGAACCAACCTTGCATTCCAGGTATGAACCCCACTTGATCATGGTGCACTATTTTTTAAATATATTTTTGTATGTGATTTGCCAGAATGTTATTAAGAAGTTTTGTATCTATGTTCATGAGAGATATTGGTCTGCAATTTTCTTTCCTTGATGTGTCTTTGTCTGTTTTTTTGTAAGGGTGACACTAACACTTACAATGCGTTCGTAAGGGTTCCCTCCTTTTCTATTTCATGGAATACTTTGAGAAGTATTGGAATGACTTCTTCTCTGAAGGTCTTATAGAACTCAGCTGAGAATTCGTCTGGTCCTGGGCTTTTCTTTGTTGGTAGCCTTTTGATGTCATCTTGTATTTCTTTGCTTGAAACTGATCTGTTTAAATTGTGTATGTCCTCCTGCATCAGTTTGGGTAGATCAAATGTCACTAGAAATTTTTCATTGTCCTCAATATTTTCTATTTTATTGGAGTATAAATTTTTATAATATTTTATAATATTTCAGTTGTGTCGTTGTGTCCATTGTGATATTTCCTTTTTCATCAAGTGTTTTAGTAATCTGGATTTTCTCTCTTTTTCTTGTTGTTAGTGTGGCTAGAGATTTATAAATTCTATTGATTTTATTCAAAGAACAACTTTTTGTTTTGTAAATTTTTCTATTATTTCCTGATTTTCAATTTCCTTGATTTCAGTTCTGATTTTAATTATTTCCCGTTCTCTTGTTTTTGGTGTTGAGTTGTTCTTCTTTTTCTAGAGCTTTGAGATGTAAAGTTAGGTCATTTACTTGTTGATTTTTTATTCTTTTAATGTATGAACTCCATGCAATGACCTTTTCTCTTAGCACTGCCTTCAGAGCATCTCAGAAATTTTGATATGTTGTACTGTTGTTCTAATTTACCCCTAAGTATTTTTTAAATTTTCCCCTTGATTTCTTTCTTTATCCATCCATCATTCAATAGCATGCTATTTAGTGTCCAGGTGTTGGAGTAGCTTACTATTTTTTTTATTTTATCATTGATTTCTACTTTTATTCTGTTGTGATCTGATAGAACACAGGGTAAAATTTCAAAATAATTTTAAATATATATGTCCCAAACAATGGAGCATCTACATACATCAAACAAACTCTTCTCAATTTCAGGAATCAGACCACAACATAAAAATACTCAGTGACTTTAACACTTCTCTGTCACCACTGGATAGATGTTCCAAACAAAAACCAAAGAAACTAGAATTAAATGATACAATCAATGATTTAAACTAAACAGATAAGTATAGAGAGAGTATTTCATCCCTCATCAAGTGGTTACAGTTTCTTCTTAGAAGCACATGGAACATTCTCTAAAGTAGAACATATGTTATGACACAAAGCAACTCTCTGCACATACAAAAAAAGAAAAATAGAAATTTTACCCTTGCTAGATTTTCCCCAGCATATGAAGACAACTTAATTATAAATAACACTTACATGAGGATTTCATGGAGTTTTCAGATCAATAGAACTTTTTGCCAGACAACAATTTTTATTACACTGTAACACATTCCTCTCCCTGGGGCAAACTGGGTACTCTGAAACAAAACTTAGGATCTTCCCCAAAAGCTCACAGAGAAAAACAGAGACTTACAGCATTTTAAACACTCCAGGTGCATTTGGCAATGCAGTGACATTATTCAAGCTCTCCACTGGAGTTGGGTGATTACAGATAGGGTCCAGAACTTGTCTAAGTCTCTTTCTGCACATGGGTGCACTACTGGGAGAGTTGTCATATTGAATTCTGTGAAAGAACCTCTAAAATGAGCTAGAATTCACTCTATATCTGGGATCTGCTGCAAAACATTTATGGATAAGACACGCTTGAAGGCTCAGAGCACAATTAATCACCTTTCCCCTGAAGCAGGATGAATTATGGGAATGGTGAGGATTCATTCCAGGGTAATTACAAAATCGGCACTATTTCTTTCAAGCTACTGTTGGACAGGACCAGGATCATCTTATGGGTAGAATTTCAGACTACGTAGAAAATTGTCTTCATTTGCTGGGGAAAATCCAGCAAGTGAAAAAAATTTAAGTCAGGTAAAGTGATTTATATCTCTGATCCCAGGTACTCAGGAGGTTGAAGCAGGAAGATCACAAATTCAAGGTCATCCTGGATGACTTAGTGCTCTCCTGTGTCAAAATAAAAAAAAGAAAGAAAGAAAGAAAAAGGAGATATAAATGTAGGTCTGTGGTGGAATCCCTTGGGTTTAATGATTAACACTGTAAAACAAACAAAATCAATCAATTCAACACAAGTTTAATAAGTAATTCTTACTATGTCTCACAATAAGAATTCCTTCAGGAAAATTTGGTGACTGTCCCTAAGAGAGAAACAGTCATCAACAATTAAAATGGAAGGTGAAGGAGCTTCTGGAGAAGGAGAAGATGCAAAGTCTGGCATTTTACGTAATCATGAAGTAGAGCAGAAGAATGTGGGACACTGATGAGCACAGGTTACGCAGTTGTTTATACACAGTGACTGAGTTTTAAGACAAATGGGTAGACTGTGGGGAATCAGAGAGCCTAGGAATATATCAGATAGTTGGGCAGTTTCTTCAGAGTCAGATCCGAGAGACAGGGAGCCTGAAGAGTGAATCGTAAGTATCAAAAATGATGCTATTATAAGAAAATGTCCCCAAGGAGCCTAGAGAGTAAGAAAGAGCAAGACCTGGAAGTTCAAGCCCAACAATAATTGCTTTGACTAAACAAGAAAACACACGCGAACTCAGTCAGGGTATATGGTGAATGCTCAGTCAGTTTTCTGTTGTCCATCAGTTCATCCCACTGCCTGTGGGGGCACTGCCACCATCACACTCTCGGTGGCTCAGGGTCTGGGAGGTTGACCAGAATTGCACACTTTGAGTGCTCAGACTCTGCCAGCAGTCATACTGCAGAATTTAATCAACTGGAGCAGCCTGCTGTTATCTTTATCCTAAGGGAAAACTTGAAGAATTGTTTACTAGTAAAGAATTTCCTCATACAAATAGTCTAATGGAAAAAATTCCTCATTAGTTGGGTAAGGAAATTGTAGCTACTGTAATTCAAGTGTGATTTTCAGTGTTTTTTGAGCAGAGTATGTTTTTCTTTCATGTATGTCCCAATCCCCATGTGATGACTGTGCTAATACAGGCATACTGGAGCTAGAGGAAGTTTCTGGGTTTCCTTTTCAAAAATTTGACCCCTGATAATTTGTTCTTAGGTAAGTGTCCTGAAAGTTAATTCCTAAAACCATTAACCAAGGCACTGTGAAGGGAAGTGCAGGCTATATGGCAACTTTGTTCAAACCCTGGAGAAGTTATTTCCCTTGGAGTGATATCTTGATCTTCTCAGGAAACTGAGGCCTTCAAAACTGCCTGTACTGTGAGTTACTCTAGATCATACTTGAATTGAGCACATCCTTCCAACTGGACAAGCTCCCTCCATGTTCTCAATTTCCCATAGGGAGTAGATTTCCTTCCTTTTGAAATTACAGAGATGGACCAACTCAAGTCATGTGAGGACATCTCTTCTTTAGGGTACTACTATGCTAGGTTCATGAAACCTCCCCCTTCTCTGGACATCAATTTCTCAGGGAAAGGAAGAAAAGGTGCCCCATCACCTGGTACATGTTGTGTTAAGGAGATAGGAAAAAACTGTCTCTTTTTCAACCACATCTTCTCCCAAAGGAGGTGCTCACAACACTGAAACACTCTGACTCCATCTTCAATGCAGTACATGTAGAAAGAAAAACAAGTTAGAAATATCTTTCATCTCATGACTTTTCAAAAGATGGAATCACCCCAAAGTCACTTGCTGCTGCTTTTCCACTGTCCCCTCCTTTCTTCTTAAGTTGCCATGTTTGCAACAGATGGAAGTCATTTTACCACCCACAAGTGGACCCTCTACATTCATGGAGCAGCTGAGTAGCCATAGCAGGAGCCAGAAAGCAGCAGACTTACTCTACAGCTTCTTTTTTATAATTTATTTGTTTTAATTAGTCGTTCATGATAATAGAATACATTCATACATTTTGATACATCATACATAAATAGAGTATACTTCTCATTTTTCTGATTATACACATTGCAGGATGACATTGGTCATGCAGTCATATGGGTACATAAGGTAATAATGTCTGTTTCACTCTACAACTTCTTTTGATTAGCTTTTAAATTCTAGAATCTTTTAACTTGAAATTCAGGGCTGGTAAGTGAGGTCACTGGTTTCTTGATTGGAAGTAGCCCCAAGTAGGAGGTCTCTGCACCATGCCCACCATCCTAGCACACAGTTCAAACAGGATGCCCATTTTCCAGAGAGATCTATGTTTCTCCATTCCTCTCTTGGTCTCTGGTGTGTTTCCTCTGTTACATCTCTGGATTTCGCTGTATTCCTGGGAATCAATGTGTCTAGTGTCCTTCTCATTACCCTGTTAATAAAACTTCCTTCATGGACACTGCCCATGTATACAGTTAGCCATCTCTTAGGCCACACAGAGCGATCTTCATGGCATCTGAAAGGGTTGGGCTCTCACTTCTGGGTGGAAAGCATTGTTCTGGGAAGAAGTCTAACATTTCATTGGAGGAATGCAGAACCACTTGTGAAGCTGGAGATTGATGGGGCATCAGCTATCCAAGAGCCAACCCTGGGCTTTCTGAAACCATGTTTCTGAGGAAGATCAAGTTTGGGCATAAGGGGATGTGTGAGTGTGCTGATTGGGTAAGTCTTGATAGCAGTACAATGTCATTGTCATTCAGAACATCTACATGTGGATAAAAAATAAATGATAGGAAGATAGGAAAAAAAGAACAGACAAGAAAATACAAAATATTGATGGAAAGGCTTATGCCACTGTTCATCCTTTCATTACTAAGGCAGTTTTATCTCTGAAGCTTGCCACTTAACAAGATGGTTTTCCCAGGGCTGCCACTCTCAAATTTCTGATAAATTTGCAAATCTTCAATCACATTTTTAAAGTTACTGAACATCCACCCACTTTAGAAATAGTGCCCCATGCACTATTATTTCATCCACAAGTATATTAATTTTTAGAATGGTTTCAGAGAAAGGAGATACAAAACCTAAAATAGAAAGTACTTTCCCAGGAATCTAGAATATAGGGCACTTTGCAATTTTATCTACTATTCAGATATCAGAGATCACATTAGTTTAATGATCCTTAGAATTTCCCAACCACTATACACTGCCTTGTGATCACCAGACTGATGTCATCCTCACATCCCTTCCCAGGCCTACCTTTCATCGAGTTTCATTTAGAAGAAGAGGTTAAACCCAAAAACATCTCTTACTCTCCAGATGGCCTCTAGTCTCTCTTGAATGTTTATTTTTTACTTTCCTAAATCAATCTTTTTGCCTCTTAACTGATATGTCCTTCAACTCATTACAGCAATATCTTGGAGGGATAGCCACTCATCATGAGTTGAGATCCCCCTCTTTTGTAACTCCTCACATGCACAGGAGCATGCGTTTATACTCACACACTCTCACCCACACCCATACTCACAGATTCTCATGGGATAAAACATGGAGAACAATGTGTGTTGACTAATTATATGAATTAGGACATGGTTCCTAAATATGGTGAAATCATATTTTAGAATATGCAATAGGTGGAGAATCCAAGTTGTGCTCCCTGTGGTCCTGCCCACAACCCTCTCAACATGCAACTCTTTCCTTCTGGACATAGCTCTGTTTTCACCCCTTGGGTCAAGACAGCTGTCTTGTCTTTTTTGAGGACCAAGTGTTTCCTGCTGGATCCAGAAAAAATAAAATGGTTGTGCTCTATTCTAGAGAGAGAAAAAACTATGTGAGATTCAGAGATCAAAATTTGACTGGCAGCCCTTTTCTATACAAAGACCGTTGATTAAAATGTATGAATAAATAATATTTTTTGGAAAAAAATGTGCTCACGAAACTACCAATTTTAACATATTCTATTGCTGAGACTTGTGCAAAGGTGCTTTCTTAAAAGATTTATGACTTACTGATAACCCCCCTCCTTATAGTCCCCTAAAAACCAATCATATGTAGCTTCATGGACGAATAGACCTTATAACCATTCCAGACTGTTCCAAAACAACTTGGTTAATGCAATGATCAATTGAAGATTATTCAAAATAACTTATTTCATCTCTTGATCCCCATTTTTCTTTAAAACTCCAGTCTTCCTTTATCTTAATGGAACACCTGCTTGGTTTCAAACTGAAACTGTATCTCCCAATGTGAAAATCTATTCTGTACCTGAATGTGATCTGACCTTGCTTTGAGATTTACCTATTTATCATTCCTTGGTTTGCAATTCTCAGTTTTGACTGAATCCTGGTGTACTCAGTGGTGATAAGGCATGCCATACTCACAGCAGCCAACCTTGATTTTTATCCATGAAACCCTCCATTAGTGTCCCTTCAAGCAACAGAATTCCAGATGGATCCCAAGGTCTAATGGGTGTCTGGGACACATGATCTCAGACATTTTCTTGAGGACATATTTTCCCTGGGTTGGTCTCTGTTCTCACAACATTGGTGCCACTGACTGATATTAAAGAAACAGGACATTATGCTGTGAAAATGACATCAATTAAACCCATGTTGCCTCTCCTTAGGAATGTCCTTGGAGCAAAGTTGCAGAATAAGGGAGTTTGCAAGGAGAAAAATCATGGGTCTCAGGGTTCTGGCGAGGGACATGGGGCTGTAACTCCAAGTCCCTGTGGAGGAAGAGGGGAAGCACAGAGGTTTTGGCTTCACTTATCCTTTGCCTGTTCCACTGTGGCTTACCCTCCCTGGGCATCATTGTAGTTTTCTCTCCACTGTAGTGCTTGCCCTCATACTCAGCCATGATGTTGGCAATGGTTAAGTAGTGGTTAGTCCCAGATCTGGATCCAGTGAAGGCATTAGAGATTCAATCCCCCTTACTGTGACTGCCAACACTGTTCAATTTCATTAGGTACTGAGGACTGTTTCCTGGCCACTGTTAATACCAGCAAATGAAGTAGTTGCTTTGCTCACTGGTCAGGATGCAGGTGAGGTGTGTCTGAAGCTCCCAGGGAGGTAGATGCAGATGGGGACTGGATCAGCACAGGAAGGGCACAAAGACCTAGGAAAATACAATTTCTTGAATGTCACTAAGTGCTCAATTGAATGGAAAAGACCTCCCTTTAGGATCTGTAGAGGGAAATGAGAGGGTCCCCAGATTGCTTTGAGATGTGCTGACCTGTGGAGAAAACAAGGGGCAGGAGGTAAATGTGAATCCAGTCCATGACCTGGAGTTGCTTAAAAGAGCTCTGCCCTGAGGCTGCCTAGCTTGGCCTGGAATTCTCAAGACTACCCTTTATGCTATCTTCTTGCAGGAAAAGAAGGGAGGAGCAGGGGATGCAGGTTTCTTCTTCTCTTCCCCAGCTTGTGTTTTCTCTGCCCTTTTCAGAGCTCTGAGCCTGGTCGATTTGTGCTGGTAATTTTTTAATTTCAGAAGAAAGTCACAAGGGGTCATCTGCAGTGGTACACGCCTGTAATCCCAGCAACTTTGGAGGCTGAAGCAGCCTAAGCAAATTAGCAAGGCATTAGCACCTCAGTGAGACCCTCTCTCTAAATGAAATATCAAAAATTTCTGGGGATGTGGCACAATCATTAAGTGCACCTGGGTTCAAACCTTGGTATCAAAAAAAAAAAAAAAAGGAAGGGTCTTGTGGATATCAGAGACTTAGATGGCAGATGACTTGGTAACAGCAGCCTTAGAGGAAAATCAATGATGTCTTCTGCACTGGAGCATTTCTAGGAGTTCCCATTCTGAGTCTCAGTGTTCACTACTGTCCAAAGTACAAGTGGCACCTGAAGTGCATCACTAGTTCTTGCAGAATTACCAATTGTGAACCCTTATTTTATTGCAACTTCTTTGCCGACACTTCATGCAGACATTCACAATAACCCAACAGCAAATTTATGCTTGGGTGAAATGTGTCCCCTTGTACTCTAGTAAAGGAAGCATTATTCAGAGATTAAGAGATGTTGCCAAAGTCCTCAAAGGAGAAAAAACTGATTAAGAGTACTTCCAGGAGACTTATCTCAGAGCTGTCCCTTCAAACCCTCCTTGCCCTTCCTCCCCACTGATCTCCTCCTCCTTCACTTATACCTGTCCTCCTGAACCTCTTGTCTAAGCCTCTCTGCCTTTAGAAAGTGCCCTTTCCTTCCTCAGTTCTATGGTCACGAAATAGGCAATTTCCTCTGCTCCTTCCATGGCAAGTTACAAACAAGAACTTCTAGAACTGTGAGGAGAGGCTGGTGTCCTGGACTTGAAAGCATGATGAGACAGCTTAAGATTGTGGATAAGAACAGACTCTAGGGCTAAAAGAACTGGAAAGTACTTTTGGGTCAATCCCTTTTATGCTCTGAACTCTGGCAAGTTCCTCCTGCTCTCTGAGCCTCAGCTTCCCCAACTGTGATAAGAATAATGCTTGTATCAGAGGGGTGTTGTGTTTCAATGACACAATTTTGGGGAAATGCTGGAAACATGCATACACTCAGATGCACACAAATGTGGGGAAGGCCATAGCCTGGTCAAAGAAAGGTCCATTTGAACAGCCCATTGTTCTTCTTAGAGGTTTTCATGTGGCAGGCACCTTTCCTGGTCCTCAGTGACAACAACAAAATGTATCCCTCTATAGCTAAAGTCAACTGATTTGTCTTATCACCACTCTGTGATGAGTGTCAACTCTTCTCTTGCTGGCTCTCTTTGTTAATGCTGTCTGTGAGAACCTAGTGCTGAAAGAATTTCTTAGCTCTTCAAGAACTAGAAACATGATCAGCAAGGTTTTGTAAATTTTTGTGTCTTTCACCTGCTGAACTGCACAAGGAGTGGACAGTCATATCTTATGTTAACCAAGTGACCATGTCTGCCAGACATAAGAATTCCTCTGATCATACTTCCACTCTGGTCATCACCCCACTTCTCAAACTGTGGGCTGGAGAATAGCAGGTCAGTCTGGTCCTGCCTGCCCTAAATCCTGCCCTGATTCCTGCCACCCCTGCAGCATCTGGCTAGAGAGCTGGGAGAAGAAGGCAGCTTTCCTCAGGTCGTGGTGAGCTGAGGAAGACTTGCTCATGGTTTTTCTCCAGTCCTTTGGTGCTGGAATAAAGTGACACCAACAGGGAGGGAGTTTGTGTCTCACCTCTCATCAGTTTGTGTCAGTGTGAGATGAGCACCTCTGCTCTTTCATGACTAACAGTAACAGCCTCATATTTGCCTGGGGATGTGTTGACAGACAAGGTGACTGTTGTCCCTTAGCTAGAGCCAAAGTATCTCTCAGGGATATCTGAAGGCCGCTCACTTTGAATATCATTTGAGGTGTCTGATCTGGTATATGCTGGTGGGAGTATTCTTTTGGCAGTGCATTGCCAGAGCAGAGGATTATGGTTCTGAAATGGAGAATATCTCAGTGAACTCTTAGGATGCCAAAATCCTTCAGGAGAGAAGAGGAGAGATGCCCTGAAGATGAAGGGTCCATTTTGAGTACCCCCACTTAGACTGTGGGTTGAGCCTAGTGTTTGTATCATACTCAGCTCAGGATACTTTCAGGGCTGAGCCTAGGGACAAGACACTGGCAGATCATTTATAAAGAGAGTGAGAGTGAAAAGGTGAACAGGAAATAAATACCAGAAATGTCCCAGAGATCTGTGTTTTGTAATCTACACCACAGCTGGTCCCCCAAAGTTTCCCTCAGTCCTCTGGGACAGTAACTGTGTGGCTATAAAGAAAATTCTCTCTTCACTGAGTGTTTGTGGTTAACATTCTAACCAGATGTGGGGTAGTACAGGAGAATAAAGAGGAGGGGTAGGGCACCAATTCCTACAGCTGCTCTGGGCAAAAAATCAGCTTAATATTCCAAGGTCACTTACCACATTAACCTTACATATTTTGATCTGTGACCATCTTCCTATTTTCTTTGTGCTATAGTTTATCCTGGGACCAGCTCATCAGGGTTATTGACCTAACAGTATCCTAGCTATGGGCTGAGTTGGAACCCTCTGAGATCATTGAGGACACACTGTAGCAGAAGGTAGGCCACTGATGCATGCCTTCCCCCTCCTCCTCTCTGGGACCCCAGATGCAGTTTGGCCCCATCCTGGTCATTTCATCAAATGTGGCACCATGTCATTGGAATTATTGAGAAATTATTTCCTACATCACATGGTATTTGATAAAGAACCAACTAAATGTGTGGACTTACCAAAACTTGCAGTCTCATTTCAACACGGTAGACTCTCTCTTCTATGACAGCCCCTTCTACAATATACTAGCAACTGGGATGATAAATTTTTCTTACTTTTCTTTTTGCAAAATGATTTCCACAATATTGTTACTAGTTCTAGAAGGTAGAGCTACTTGAGAAAAAAATATGAAATCCCTGTGATCTCTTCAAAAGTTGTTGAGTTACAGTTGTACATAGATGATCTCTGGAGGGTGGGTGGATAAACTTCCCTCCAGCAAAGAGGATCCTGCACTGAACCAGGTTCAGGCCCATGATCTTAGCTGAGGCCCTGAGGCAAGTGAAATTCCAGAATACTCTGCAGAGTCTCCTTAAGGAGGTTATTCATGCTTAAGTGAGGGAAGACACCAAGTGATCCTCCCCCACCGGCTAGCAAATATTATCAAGGAGCCTTAAAGGTCGATGTGACTGGCCATGGGAGTAGAGACATAAGGCATCTCTGCAAGTTCCCAGGACAGAGGGCAATACCTGGGACAACTTATGGACAGTGATCATTGGTGTTGCAAGATGAGGCAGGAAACCCATGCAGGCATACTGGAGGAAGGAAACAGGCCCTGGAACCCCATTTTCTTACAGCAAACTCCCTTCTAGGGTCCCTGGACCTCAACATGGTCTCCTGAGTGATTTTCAGCACTACAAAATCTATTTAGGCTGATACCTTGGCCCAGTTTCCTCCACTGCCTTTCTTAGATAAGTCCTATACTGTGTCCTGGGTTTCTTTAAATGTCCTGGAGAGAGATGGAGATTCTGACCCTCACCGAGGATATACTAGTTCAGCCCATGGTGAGCTGTCCTCACTTCCAGATTAATGCCTCACCCTTGATCACCTGTCCCAATCCCCCATGCTGGCCTCCATCTTGGTCTCTCCAGGACAGCTCTAGCCTCTGGCCTGGCAGCACCTCTGCTGCCATCTGTTGGTGGAGGAGGCCAAGACAGGCTGCTTCCCTCTAGAAGACAAGTCTCTGTCACCTGCAGTAGTGTGAACAGGAATGCTGCCTCACTCTGTGCAACACAGCACAGAGGGACAGCATTTGTGCTATGCAGGGAGGCAGGCTGGTGTAGTCCTGTAGCTGAATCTCAATATAAAAAACTGTCTCTGCGTCTTGTGTTTTGATAGGAAAATGGAGCTTATAGAATACACTGTAGGAGTTCTGTGAAGTGTCCAGTTCCAGAGAAACTTTCCCTACACTTTTGGGAATATTTACTGCCTTCCACTATACATAGGAATATACTCTGATGCTTTCCCCTGCTCTGAGAGCAGTATTAGCAATGTAACTAGAACACCTGATGCGCTGGCACCACAGCCCAACCATGTTTACATCACCATCACCATCTTCTCCCTCCTCCTTATTATAACCTCTGTTACAACTATTTCACTCCCTCCATCACCTACAATTGCAGTGTATGGTATTTTACTTCCCAATCGACCTAGTGTTGCCTTTCTTTCAAATACGGAACTTTCTTCTATTCTCTGTGGGGGTTGCCTTCTCCCACCACACAGAAGACCAACAGTTTGCTAATCCATTTTCCACATTTCCCCAGAGGAAGGACAGGACCCAAGGATGGTCTCACTCAGTCATATCTAGGCTGATCCTCTTTCAGGTAATGAGACTCATTTTGTTACTGTATTATTTAATTTGAAAAAAAATTAAAGATCCATCCATGTCTTCCCATTTGGCCGTGTATACAGTTGTGACACAGGAAGACTCAATTGCTAGGACAACAGAGAGCACCATTGTCAAATTGAGGAGATGACCCAGGTATCCTAAATTTAGGTCTTGATATCTTTGTACCAGGTCACCTGGGGAGTAGGAAGTGCATGAAGGCCAGGCTGGGAGGTACAGCTCGTGTCCCACACAGCTTAGTGCCCACTCCTCTATGGCCTGACCAATACCAGGAACCCAACCCAACCTGTAGCAGATGATGTCCATAGGACTGTGCCCAGATTAGAGCTCTCAAGTGTAGACAGTGGTGTGCAGGCTGTTGGGTTGTGCAGGGGTGTTATGGCTTCTGCTGCTTCTCTCTCTTTTCTTCCCTACTCCACTCTGTCCTGAGTAGGTGGTTAAAAGTTTCTTATATCCACCTCTATAGGGGGAATCTGATACTTATAAGAACAAAGTATGTGTAGTTTCAGGAGACAAAGTATCATCCTTAGAGGTCCACCCCCAAAAGGTTCCCTGCTCTGAGGTCAGAGTCAGAGCCAGGCTCAGAAACTGATGGGAATAAGTCTGGGGATAAAACCTTGGCTGGTCATCTGTGTCAAGGGAGCAGCAGAGGATTCAATGTCATGCCAGAGATACATTAGAGTTCTGCCTCCTGAGCCTGTAGGTGAGGAGGGCTCTTGATCTCAAAACAGAAAGGTAAAACTCAGGGCTCAGTGAGTGGTACTGAAATTGGTGCAGTTCTCCATGAGTCCAGAGTAGTTTAGAGGGACCAAACCTATGGGAACAGGGCTGGAGTGGGTGACTTTTAACCTCTGTTTCCAGTCACATTAGAGGAAGAAGACTCTGCCTTACTCAGTGCAGCTTCATAGATTGTCCATACGGAGCCCATGACTCTAATACCAAACCAGAGAGGTACTGAGGTACACTCTTGACTACAAAGCTACACTGGTCCTGCAAAGGGCCTACCTTTGAGGGTGTGACAGTAAGTAGAAGGAAGGGTGTATCTATGAGGAATACTGTGCAAAGGAATCTCAAATATCAGAGTCTTCATTTGAAATGCTCCCTGAATTTTAAATTGGTGTTTGATTCTTGTGAAATTTAGAATCACTTTTTACAGGCAGTAAGTGAATAAAGAAATAAGATAATTTTTTATGTAAAAATGGGTGTTGTATTTTTTCTTTGATAATAATCAATTTCACATGAGTAATGAGGAGCATTCAATGTTCAATACCCATGGAATGATGAAGGATCTTTTGTCTCATAGGAGGTTTGGTGGGAGAGAAGTGTGACCAGAAGGAGGCACCTAAGATGTCCTCACGTTCCATCAGAATCTGCAATGGATTTGGGACTTCCTGGAAATTTTGTTGGGCTATTTATGAAGCCACCTAGTGGGGCTCAGTGAACTCAGGTCAGTCTCCTGGCAGCTACATAATTGTGAAGTAGGCTAGTCTCCCCAGAGCTGTTTTCTATGGTATCCTAATGGCTTCCCTGAAACTGAGGAGAACAGAAGCATCTGGCTACGTCCCTGGGTCTGGCCTAGGCAGGGCCTGACATGGAGTAGAGGGGTGACCCTGGGCTTCCGAGGGAAAGTATTGTAGCAGGGGTCAGAGGGAAAGGAGATCATGAATGGAAAGGAGGCATGATGAGAGTGGGGTGATGCAGAGAGAGATGGATCAGCCTGAAGACACTGCTGGGAAGGAGCTGGAATGGGGATGGCCAAGTCTCCCTTCCTATTAGACCTCTGAGTAGCCCAGGAAGTCATGGACCTGCAAGCACATTCCCTCTAACTGGAACCCTCCCAAGGACACGACTGGGCGACTCTCACATTGTCATTTCTATCCCAGTGGAGAGTCCTACAGAACTGGGTGGTTGACCCAGAATCTCTACCCTGTACTTGGAGACATGAGTTTCTGTTTTCCTCTGTGACTGTCACATACACCCCTCTATAGTGGTCACTGTCATTCTGGAGAGAGTGTTTGTTGGGGCTGAGGACTAAGGTCATCATTGTTGGCTTTCTGTTGAAATCAGGACCCTTGTGCTCAGGAGGATGAAGGAATAAACTGCAATTCTTTGCTTGGGAAAACTGATTTCCTAGGTAAACAACTGGATTATCTGAAGAAACAATTTTGACCAGGGCAAATCCCTAGCTTATCAAATAGAACCTTACTAATCAACACCCAGAGTAAGAACCCCAAGTCAGGTGTGTCCCAATCCTACACAGTACGACATGGTTACATGAATACTCATCAGAACCTTCACTGACAAACCTGCCTTAGACTTTCCCAGGACACAGCTAGAACCACACCCTATCTTTCCCCTTCTGAACCATAAATAAGACCCTACTACAGTGAAATTCTCATTAATACTAAAACACAGTTTTGTATGACTGAAGACTTTGGAATTGGCAGTTCAAGTGAATAAAATTGACTTTCTCAGGTTCCAAAGGAATCAACTGATCCTGGGAAGGTGCAGGAATCTTCCCTTATCTCTCAGGAATGTGGGGGCAGGGGTAGGAGTTGAGACTTTCTCCACTCCATGTCTGGTGTGAGGATGACAAGGGCAGGGAGTGGCCATGGGTACCAGGCTGGTGGAGGTTTCTGTCTCACTTCCCTGTCTGCCTGTGTCACTGTGAGCAGCATTGCTGCTATCCCACACCTGACAGTAATAGTCAGCCTCATCTTCAGCCAGGGCCCCACTGATGGTCAGGGTGGCTGTGTTCCCAGAGTTGGAACCAGAGAATCTGTCAGGGATGCCTGAGGGCCGGTTGCTATCACTGTAGATGACCAGCACAGGGGCTTGTTGTGGCTTCTGCTGGTACCAGTGCACACTATATCTTCCAATGTTGTTGCCTTCACAGGTGATTCTGGCCGTCTGTCCTGGGGTCACCGATACTGAGGATGGCTGAGTCACCACATAAGAGGCTACAGAACCTAGAAGAAATAAAAGGAGAGGTGAAGGACACTTCCAATGAGATGCCCTAGTTCCCCCCTAGCCTGGAAGGGTTTCAGGATATCTGCAGCAGGCCCAAGGGTATTCCCTGGCACCAAAATCAGCCATAGTGGCCCATGAGCCTGACTAGGGATGGTGATTTGAACCCATGAGCAAGCCCACCCCCTTTACTCCTCAGGCTCACACCAGCCAGAGAGCAGTGTGGAAATTTCAGCCCAAAGTCTCATCCTGCAGCAGGTCCTGAGCATCCAAGATAAAGCCCTACTGAGCTCTCAATTAGGCCAGGTTCATTGTACTGGAACCTTGGGCTGGAGTGTATGTTTTGGCCTTGGGGCAGCACCTGTGCAATGAGCCAGGAGGCTGAGAAGAATGGCCATCCAACTCATGATGTCCCTGTGGCTGCTTCTTGAGTCCCAGGCTGGTGTGTGTTCCCCCAGCTGTCTCTTATTCCCTTGTTGCAGGGAGCTGCCTACTATGCAAATCAGCCCAGGTTGGGGCTGCTACTGCAGGAAGCTGTGTGGTATCCTGAGCAGGGCTCAACCCAGGGACACCAAGAATGGAGGGGCAGCAATGAAGAAATACCCTTAGTCCACAGAAGACTCCTATACTTGCTGATCCAATTGCTGGACTATTTCTCCATCCCAGGCTGTTTTCTACCCATGAATCTTGGATAGCCTCCTTATATAAAGATGATTCTGTCTTTGCAATCTGAATCAACTGTATGGTTGACAAGAGGTTTTGCCAGTGTGGGATCCTGTCCCAGATATAGATCCTAGACTGTATGGGTCAATCAAAATCCTCCGAGAGTGCACCTGGTATCTTAAATTTCCCATGAGGTGCTATATCTCTCTGTCCTTGGTGTGAATGCCGCTTTCAGTTCATGGGTTTTCTGCCTCACACCTCCAGTATGCTCCTGGCAGTTTCCACACCTATTCTGTGATATGGACATTTAGTGAGCTTCAGCAAGAATGGTGACCTGAGGAATCCTGGATCTCTGACATATCAACAGGTACATTCTACAAAGGTCAGATCTGGGAGACACAGATATCAAAGATATCCATGCCAATATTAATGAGAATACTGAAGAAAAATCCAGGATTTCCTCCAGGCGTCATGTCATGATCGCTAACCTTCCTGCAAGCAAAATATCCCTGTTAGTGTGAGAACTGGTGTTTGAGAAATGTGTGACTGTTATGAGAGAAATGGAGACCAAAAATTTGTACTTATTTCAACGATGATGCGATAGCAAAATGACATCTTTTCCTCTAGATCTCAGGCTGTGGTCACTAAACCTCCAGCATGTTAGCATCCTGAAGTCCAGCCTAGTCCTTGCCTAGGGGACTTTCTCAAGTGGTTCTCACGTGCCCCCTGGTGGCCACTCTGCACGGGCTGTTGCATGTTCAGGGCATTCTTGGTCCCCTTGCAGATTCAGAACCTGTTTCTCAGACCCAGATTTCTTGATCTTTGTCCAGGGGAGAAATTTCATCTTCTTCCTATGTGACCTGTCTCAGGACCAGGAAGGAGAGGCTCAGATTATACAGGAAAATATGAACAGGTGCATTTGGTAAAGGAAGGTCAGAACCCACTGAGTTATCTCTGCATATTTGACTGGAGCGGTGAGTGGTCATGGACGTGGTTCCAGGTCCTGGTGCTGGGTGACACCATTCTCAGGAACTGGTGCCTCTGAGGGTCAATTGTAGGTGCAGACTCAATCTGGATGAGTGGTGGCTCCAGAACCACAGATAGACATGAGACCATTTACCACCAAGGCTATTCAGACCCACTGTGGTCTTCACAAGGTTCCATGCTGGAAATTCAGCAGGAACACAATGCATCCCTTGTTCTAGGAATTTCCAACTTCTAGTTTGGACTGTGCTTTTGACACATCTAGTCTGTAGGCTAAGCAGACTGTCTCACCCACCAAAGCCTGTGTTTGTCCCCTCTGTTTCTTCAAAACTCAAACAGTTTTTCCAAGTCCCAAGAATCCAGGATTGACCATGTAGTACAATGAATCAATAAGGTTTGGGACTCTCTGTCGACCTGAGTTCCTTGACAGCGCAAGTCTGCACTTGTGACAGAGAGAAATATATGGCCTTTTGTGTCAATTTGCCTCTTAAATGTAAGTGTGATAGCTGAAGCTGCAAGAGACATCCTGGGGTCTCAAGTCAATGACAAAATAGAAGGCTAAGATGGTGAGGATTGTGACAAAGAAGCTGAAAATAGCCCTAGGTTCCATAATGAATTGGTGAGTACTGGAAACCAGCAAACATTATGTCTCAAATTTCTGTCTTAATATTTTTTAGGTGTTTTATTCATTTATTTAATGTGGTGCTGAGGATCAAACCCAGTGCCTCACACATGCTAGGCGAGCTTTCTATAATTGAGCAACAACTGCGGCCCCTCAAATTTGTTTCTTGGAAGAGAAAAATTAGCCTCCTTTTGGCCATGTGTCTGCTTTTGTGCATGTATTCTTGCATTTAAAAAATATTCCCAACCCACTAGGGAAATAAGTAGTACAAATAAATCAAGTGTCTTGGAGTCAACTGGGGGCGGAGTCATCCTTGCCCTGGTCCTGTCCTTTCATCCCTATGTGGAAAACGGTGGCAAGTGGGAGAAATCTTGGAAATCAAGGGACAGAATTGGGAAGAACAAGTGAATAGCCTGCCTGAGGTGTTCATAAAAGTGGGTTTTGTCATCAAAGATTTCACCAGACTGCCATACTTGTGCGAAGGTGACATGTATAATGACTACTATGATCTTGATGATGCTGTCTTTGTTCTCAAACCAGTATAGACTTTTGGAGGCCAAAGTCTTCAGAGTCCACCCCAGGATCTACCTCCAGAAGAGGATTCACAGTAATGAGATGGGAGGACCTTTGAAGACTTCTATTCTGAATATCATGTAGGAATTTAAAAGGCCAAAGTACTAATTATTTCTTTGTAGTGTGTAAAAGGAATGTTTTTTTAAAACCAAAAACCCAACTCTGGATTTTCATTGACTCTTTACTCAGAGCTGTTCTTCAATGCAGGTCATACTCCATTTATGATGGAAGATACTTTTTATACTTAATTGCAGTTGGGACTCATTCCCAGAAAAAGCACTAGTCATGACTTCATGGAGCTAATGAATGGATTGTTTTTAATAAATGAAGACTGGCAATAAAGCTGTCCATTCAATTCCAAATATTGGTTGTAAGTTATAGCCACTGATATACTTTCATGTTTAGAAACTCTGTTATTCAAGAAAATGTTTTTAATCATGCTAATAAACATTTTTGGAGATGAAACCAAAAAAGAAGTATCCCCAGTAGAGATTCCTAGAATAACAGCACACTTTAAATATCAGGGTGAGCAAAATATAGTTGCTGCCTGTGTTTCTAGAGTTTAATGGGCACTGCCATGCCTGCATCTTTCAGTTTCTCAATGGTGCTGTCTCACTACCAGGGCAGATCCAGTGTTTGCAAGACAGAATATGTGACTGGGAAACACTAATCCATTTCATGCCAGAACTGTTATGCGCATGCTACATTATGAGCCTTCCCCTGTTTCTAACTCATTCAAATTAGCAAGTTAAAAATAACAAATCATCGGATGGAAAGTGGCATAAACTAATGTCCCCTTAAAGATCAAAGGGAATTATGATGATCATTGGTTTTCATATGGATTTAATTTATGCCTGGAATAATATTTGAATGGATCCTGGAAGGTAAAAGTAGGTTTCTGCATGTCCAGACAGAAAGTCATCTTACTGTCCATTTCTGAATGAGCTGTGGAAAGTGCTTGACCAGGATATCATGGCTGTAGTTGCATGGTATGCACAATTAATGGTGAAGTTGAGTTCCTCTCTATTCTTCTAAGAAAGCATGATCACAAATAATGTGCATTCACAGGAAATGCACAAGAGTGCATATTACACTTTTCACCTCTGTACTTCATTCGTGGTTCTTGTGTGCTTGAACCAAGGTGACAACCAGAAGAGCATCCTGTCACTATACTATTTCTTGTAACTGTATGGGATGAGTACGAATTGGCAAGCGTATTGAATGGTTTACAGAGACACATGCAATCCAGGAGTGAGAGAACTAGTATAATAAATTTCATTCCTTCATATTAGCTCAAATATTTAGGGTATATTTGTTTGGAGCTTTCTGATCAAAAATATTGGACAAAAATCTTCCACAAAATAATGAACAGATTATATGATTTTATGCTTCCCATAAATGGAAGTGGAACTCTCAAAAACTATAAGATTTCAGCAAAGAACATAGCTCAAATTGGGGGATATTTCTCCAATTCAAATATTAAGAGAGACTGATGAGTGGGTGTGGATTCCAGAGTAGGAAGGATCTCTGTGTGCCACCGAAGGGTGTCAGTAGCCCGTCTGTGTGGGCAATGGTATCCAGGAGCCTCTGTGATAGTTTTGAAATTGGCCTGAGAGCAGAAACCTTGTGTTTAGGTCAGTCCCCTGTAGGAGAATCCACATGGTGAATGTAGAGTTCTGGATCAAGTCCATGTCATCTGTAATAGGAATTATGCATCTTTCGAAAAACAGTTCCTGCAATTCCATGTCCTGGCAGAATCAGAACCACATGGGACTTCAAGGGATCACACATCCAAAACTGTGTGAACCAGCAGTCATCATGTCACACAGATCCAGCAGTGATCACTGTGTGAGGGAATTTGTGTGTCTAGGTTGGAGAAGGAGCAGAACTGAGACATACTTGGCTGGTGGTTCATACCCTGGATATGTGGGTAGAGAAGCATTTTGTATCTAGTAGCCACTCACAGATTTGAAGTTTGGGATGTTCAATGTCATCTCTGGTAGCCTCTGACGAGGCCCTTCTTACTGTTGGGCACTCTCTGCAGAGTCTCAAGATGGTACAAGGCATCACATGGTGATAGAGATAACATATCCTTATCCTTGTTGGGGTTTCTCCTTCTTGTCATATAAAGCTACAGTCTTCTTGGAACACATTTGAACTTAATTTTCCCCCAAATTTCCCACCTCCAAATATCATAAATATCATAGTCACATTAAATTTCCATCTTCTTACTATCTGACAATTAGGGTAAAATTCAGCATGAGGTAAGGTGTGGACTTTAAACACCTGATTCAAAAAAAAAATCAGTTCACCATGATTTCTTGCTCTTCATAATAAACATAATCTTGGCTGCAGTTTTTGAAAACCTATTGTGTCTTTCCATCTAAGTCTTCATCATCATGATGTCCTCATCTCTCCACAAATTTTTCAGCATCCTGGTCATGACCACAAGGTCAATCTCTAAGAAATTATAAACTTTTCCTCACATTTTAGTCTTGTGGCTCCTCAGTAGAATCACCCATAACATTCCATTTTCAGCATTTTGAACTTTTTCTAGCCTTTTCCTCTAAAGTACTCCAGTCTCAGTTTCTTGATTTTCATGTATTGGTCATTGATAAAGGTCTTATTGACTGGTTCCAATTTTCTTAGTCCTCTTTCTGATGTTATCACTGATTACAGACTGTTTTGGATGTGTGATCCCTTGAAGTCCCATGTGGTTCTGATTCTGCCAGGACATGGAATTGCAGAAACTGTTTTTTGAAAGATGAATAATTCCTATTACTTATGAGGGAAAATAGTGTATATAGCTCAGTGTTCTACAAGTTCATGAACATGACTCCAGCATATACTTGACCCCTGGTGAGGATCTTTCTGCTGTCAGAGACTCTGCAGAGTCCTGAGGTGGCTGAGGGCATGATGTGGCAAGACAGAAAGCCTTGCTCAGGTTTCTTTTCTAAATCTAAAGTACCATTGGATTAAGACTTGGCCCTTATTCCTTCTTTTATCCTTGATTACCTTTCAAAGGTCCCACATCTAAATACATAGTCAGATAATATTTCTTCCCTCTGTCTATCTCACAATGGGGACTGAATTTTATCCTTGGTTTTGGTGGAGACATTTAAGTCAGAACATAAGGAATTTATATCAAATGCAGGCAGGCCTCTAGTTCACCAATGGTTCTGGATTAAAGATAGAAAGTCACCCATTAAGGCAGGGCTGATAAGGGACCAGGGACTTTGGAAATGCCCTCTGAGGTCCTCCCACCAGGGGAGTGTAGGTGTTTGCTAAAAGTTCAGGTGATGTGGAATACATTGTGAAGAGTCATAATGAGTATCATCTATGACCTTGAGATTGGTCACAAGGAAATTGAAGTATTTAAAATGAGCATTTAGATGCAGTCTTATCAAATATTCCTTTTTCCTCATTCCCTTTCTTCCTCTTATCTTCTAATATAAGACATGCTAGTATTAGTTCACTTTATTTCTCTGTCTTTGAGATAAAGTGTTTGAAAATGGAATGTGGATCAGCTCTGAGAAGAATTATATCAACCAATACTCAGAAAAATTATTGCATAATCTTATGGTGAAAGGGTGAGTATGTTTATACTTTTACCAAGGATCGTTAATGGGAGCATGTGTGTTGGTATCATCTTTTTTTGGTGATTGTGTGAATTATAAATTGTGTGAATTCTAATTATCAGTGGGTGGATGATGTTCTTCACATTTTGAAATAGTTTCCAGAATTTCCTTTATTCTATGTTTCTGGATAGCCTTTGTGAAAAGATATTTGCCTGTGTGAGATTTAGCATTAGCAATGCATTTCCAGGAACTATTAACAAGTACAACGTCAGTTATGAAATTGTCCAACTGTGGCATGTAACACTTGGCTGCTTGTATTAAAGACTGTTTATCTTATGGGGTTTAGAAGGCATATAATGGTCATCTGGTGACTAAAAGGGCAGTTGGAACCAAGATGCCTCTAGTTAGGGGAAATTGAATCCCTAGAGAGGCAGAGTCAGGCACCTTGACTTCAGGCAGTCATAAGGCCTGAATTGCCCTCTGTGTAGGAATGTCTTCAAAGGGTAACTGGGGTGGATATACCACAGAGCCTGCTACACTGATTTGCTTTGTTCAGAATCACAAACTTGATAGGAGCCTGGGACTTCAGGAGCTTATCAAGATCTGGGTACTCCTGGGACTAATCCAGGACATACATACCTAAAAAGGTGTCCCAGTCTAACCTACATGTGAATTCAGGGATCAAATCTGAGGTCAGATGACACCTTTTACCTGTCCTTCCACTCAGATCCTCTATCCCTGACACACACCTAAGCCTGCCCCATCCCACTCAAACAAACAAACAAACACACAACAACAACAACAACAAAGACCCAGCAGTGCAGCCTGTTTATGTCACCTTTAAATCCACCTTGGTACTCCCATTGCAGAGCCCATCTGGGGGCGCTGGAAGGAAAGGGCTTCCTTGAGTCTCAGATTTGGTTGAGTTGGGCAAGAACAGCTTACAACTTTAACTGCTATCCTCCTGGTGGCTATAGGCATGTGACACATAGAAGACATTTTGAGAGATCATGCATAAATATAGTGTAATCTCTCATTTTTCTGATTATACATATTGCAGGATCACATCCGTCATGCAGTCATATGTGTACATGAGGTAGTAATGTCTGTTTCACTCTACTATAATATTTTTGACATCAATTTTCATATACTACAAAGATAACATTTCCTCAATATTAGTTTGGTAAATCCTAAAAATTTTTTTGGCACACATTTATGTAAATGTGTTACTTATGTCTGGAAAATGTATACAGTTAGCCACTTTATTGTCAATTGATATACTTGAAAGCAGCATCAATCACTCTTTGAAGGCACCTGCAAGACATCAAGCTCAGTAGTTGAAGACCTGTCAGAGCCTAGTGCAGATGGAGGCCTGAGGACAGTGGGTTCAGGAAGCACAGCTTGCTTGGGTAAGTCCGCGACTGGCACCACCTAGAGGAATACAGCCGCCAGGGGGCATTCAATCACCAGGAGCAGCAAGACAAACAGCCTAGGGTGAGGGAGGGGTTACAGCGACTCCTGTGCCCTCCACGGACTCCCTCAGTTGCAGGAAGGCTGTAGGGTAGATGGTGGGGACCATGGTGGAAGCCAGAAAGTGGAAGTGCAGTTTTCTGCTTGTCTTTTGGACTCGGCAGCGGCGGTTTGGGCAACATCAGCCACTCACAGCACCGAGGAGAAGAAGAGGTTCCAGCACTTCTGGAAGATTCATTAATGCTTTCCGATATTAGGGCACCTGTATTCATGAGCCAATGAACCAAAAAGAAAGAGTTTCCATCACATTCAGATAATCAACAGAAACTACTTCCTCAGTTTCTTCTTTACTTGAATAAGATTCAGAAACGCATGGATCACAATAAAAAAATACTATTGACCAATGTGAATGATCACACACATAATTTTGAAAATTAATAAATATATGGAGAAGATAGATACAGTTGGGCCTCTACAGTGTGATCCTCTCTATGTGGTCCCATCAATGACTTGGAGGGACTTTCTTCCCTTTCTTCGAAGAGACCATGTTCAGTCTCCCTAGCAGCTCAGTTTTGGTCCTCTTCTGAGTAAAGGGTGTTTAATTATATTGTGGTTTATGATTAACAAACCTTTATCTATTGAGGGTAGAAGTGAGACCACCAAAATCTCTTTAATTTAGGATATCAAACTGCACTTGAACCCCTAATGAGGGGAATAGATAGATTATGCCAGCATCTACATTTGACATGGATAAAATATAATCCACATTGAAATATTTTGTGAGAAACTGAAGTGAAACTGGGACAGCAAAAAGAGATGCCTGCTACCAGCCAATCATAAAAGAAATTTAATTTTCCAAAAGAGAGATGGGATCCTCCTAAAGAAACTGTTCTAGTACCTGGTGCTAGACTAGGAAGACTGGACTGGTAAGTAACTGTACTAGGTTACTCTTGTCAAGGATACGAATTGAGTTTTTTCTTTATGCTTTTGTCTTCCAACTTTGTTCTGAACAGGTATTCTGAAGTTAATAAATACAAACTTTAATCTCCACATCCATCAGTTTAGCAATAACAGATCAGCTAATTAGATGTGACCCATCATAATCCCTGATATTGACCCCCAGGAGTCTTCCTCCTGGTTCTAACTTTTCTATGACATCAGGAGATTTATTCAGAATACGATATTTGGAAATGTACTGCCAGCGTTTCTTCATAGGCACAACATACAATGTGATTGATTATATTGAAGCATTATGGAAAATATTCAAGCCAGGTGGAATTTGGATATATCTTGGTCCTATGCTCTAGCACTTTGAAAATTTGGCAAATGAACTTTCCACAGAATTGAGTTACAAAGATATAAAACATGTTTTTTCTGCTGATGAAATACTACTATGAATGTGTCTTATTTGTGGTCCATAAGCCACAATAATGGTGTTAAGTGATGCCACCCAGAAAAGTTTAATAAGAACAAATGCTGAGATAAAGAACTCAAAATCAACTAGCTGTGATGACAGGACACAAACTCAAATCAGTGGTTCTTTCTTATTCTTAATAAAATTTAGAAATAGCATCTATTCTCTTAAAATATTGCTTTGTTCAGAATTATATTATGCTACACAGATTTTCATTACACAAGTAAAAATTGAGGAAATAATCTTCATGTATACTTCATCATTGAAGCACACAATTGTTTTTCAGTAGAGAAAACCTGATCTCTATTGTCTTCATGAAATTCTCCCAAGTCTACCAAATTAATAACTTGATAGTATTGAAGTCCATAATAATCTTTTCATTGTTTTATGGGCAATGCATATGCTATTTTTAGAAGTCTAAGGATTCTGTTACATTCAACATGTGGAAGAGTTACTTTCTTACTGAGCAATCTCTAAATAATAAACTATGTATCTATTAACTTTTCATCCATTTTGGTTTACTTTATTTTTTCTGATTCAGCTGAAGTTAGAGAAAAATCAGGTATTTCATTTATATGAAATGTTAAATTGAATTGTGTCACTAATCAGTAAAATGTAATTGGGAAATTAAGATTTTCATTCACATTAAAAGGAAGACTGCATGAAAGCATACTCATCATGGATCACTTTGAAATGTATGGGATCTCAACATTTTAAGTAAGGCAAAAAGAAAGCCTTTTAAAACATAGTGCTACGAGAGTGGAATATAAAAATATGCCCATTTGAAATGCATGATTTCAAATTAGAAATAAATACAATTTATCAGTGTGATGTTTACAATAATGTCTTTTTGTAGATTATCAGGATTACAAAAGCAAGCATTTTTCTAGTTAATCATATACTAGTAAAAACTGTCACAATGGCATTAATGTGGAAAATCTTGAGTATGAAATTCAAGGATAAATGATCACCTATGCTCTATTTTTAAGCTGCAGGGATTCATGTAATTTCAATTTAACCCTAATTTTCTTCCCTGATATATGGAGCTTAAACATTAGATATGCTGCTGTAAATTACTACCTGTAGCAGATCTTTATTGGGGGGGTAGGTTCTGCTTTTTTTTTTTTTTTCAGTGTTTGTTATTCTGTTTCCAATACCTTGGAAAGCAAAGATGAATAATAATATTTTGAACTTTTTTGGAGAGAAGAAAGAATCTTATTAAATAATTTCACAGATGATTATGATTGCTTTATTTCTTTGGCAGTTTGCATTGAAGGAACTTAATCAGCTGGTCGCATAAATGTCATCATTTTTATTTAAAGAAAAACTTAAATATAAATCTTTAGACCTTTGTTGTCCCGTAGGTTGTGGGAATCATTACTGAATTTAACATCTTTGTGGTTGAGGGTGATTTCTGCATACAGTGAGGGAGCATTTTTTCTTTATCTTAGGCAGGATGGGGTTTCATGGAGCTAATCTGAGTTGTCAAGCAAGGGAAATCTGAAACCTGAGGTTTTTAAACACAGAATAAAACCATGATGCTTTGTGTCCCTCAGTACTTGGCAGGCATATAGTTGAAAGGAATTCTCATTACCTTTATGGATGAACTTGAAATGAATTGCAAAGGGGTAAACAAAACCAAAATTATTTTTAAGGAAAAAAAAAGAAACTTAAAGGGAGCATAAGTATATAAAAACATCCATTGAACACCAAGAAATGCATGCTGTTTTTAAATAATTTTACAAAAATGCAAAAATTCCTTTTATATACTGATTAGTTTTTACCACTTGTATCAAAACAAAAGAGCTTTTTCTCACAAAGGCAAAAACAGACACTGGTGGATTGGTTTTGTTACCTATTTTTTTAAAACTATCAGGACTTATTCTATAATAATGTTACCTATATTTCTAAATTAAATATTTTAGTTAATGCTGAAGCTATTTATTTTATTTGTTTTAATTTCTTTCTCAAATGATGAGTATTGAATATTTAAAGGTTCTATACTAATTAGCATCACTTTTTTTCTTGCAGCTTTTTAGTCAATCTAAACTTGAAAATTTGGTATTGGTCAATAATAGAAATGTCACTGGAGGATTTATTTCATTTTGTATTTCATATGTTTAGTTCAACCAAATAAAATAGGTAAGCCATAAAATTTTTTTCTTAAATTAGCCCTAAATGCAAATGAATTGTTTTCAAAATGATCAGTGTGTTAGCTATTTTTCCCCCATATTCTGAATCACTGCAGATTTAGGGTATGTTAATTGAGCAAGATGCTGCATATAAAATATAAAGAGAAGTTGTATTAATTACAGTATAAATTTATGAAGTTTAGCAACGACAAAGTGTATTTTATTTATATGTAATTCTCCTTCAAAAAGTTGGCTCAAAGGCTGAATTGGAAGCTATATATGTGCGTGAAATGTCTTGCATTTTTAATGTGTATATGATGGACTTAATTTTTCTTTAATATTAATTTTATTTAATTTTGTGACCAATTTCTATGAATAAAAACTCAATAAAATATTATTTGGAAGAGGATCTGTCTGTTGCTTCAATTGTGAGTTGAGCTTGCAAGAGATTTTCCTGGGCTGTACAAGACTGGATGAATTTTTTTTTTTTTTTTTTTTTTTACTTTTGGTTTTTTTTTTTTTTTTTTTTTATAAAATTGTAAACAAATGGGATATATGTTGTTTCTCTGTCTGTACATGGCGTAAAGGCATACCATTTGTGTAATCATAAATCTACATAGGGTAATGTTGTTTGATTCATTCTGCCATTTTTTCCCTTCCCCCCCTCCCCTCCCACCCTTCCCCTCCATCTATACAGTCCTTCCTTCCTCCATTCCTGCCCCCCTCCCTAAACCCAACTCCAACCCCAACACTAACCCTTCCCACCCCCCATTATGTGTCATCATCCACTTATTAGCGATATCATTCTTCCTTTGGTTTTTTGAGATTGGCTTATCTCACTTAGCATGATATTCTCCAGTTTCATCCATTTGCCTGCAAATGCCATAATTTTATCGTTCTTTATGGCTGAGTAATATTCCATTGTATATATATACCACATTTTCTTTATCCATTCATCAATTGAAGGACATCTAGGTTGGTTCCACAATCTGGCTATTGTGAACTGAGCAGCTATGAACATTGATGTGGCTGTATCTCTGTAATATGCTGATTTTAAGTTCTTTGGGTATAGGCCAAGGAGTGGGATAGCTGGGTCAAATGGTGTTTCCATTCCAAGTTTTCTAAGGAATCTCCACACTGCTTTCCAGAGTGGCTGCACTAATTTGCAGCCCCACCAGCAATGTAAGAGTGTACCTTTCTCCCCACATCCTCGCCAACACCTGTTGTTGCTTGTATTCTTGATAATTGCCATTCTAATTGGGGTGAGATGGAATCTTAGGGTGGTTTTGATTTGCATTTCTCTTATTACTAGAGATGTTGGACATTTTTCCATATGTTTGTTGATTGCTTGTATATCTTCTTCTGTGAAGTGTCTATTCATTTCCTTAGCCCATTTGTCGATTGGATTATTTACATTCTTGGTGTAGAGTTTTTTGAGTTCTTTATAGATTCTGGAGATTAGCGCTCTATCTGAAGTATGATTGGCAAAGATTTTCTCCCACTCTGTAGGCTCTTTCTTTGCATTGCTGATAGTTTCCTTTGCTGAGAGAAAGCTTTTTAGTTTGAATCTATCCCAGTTATTAATTCTTGCTTTTATTTCTTGTGCTATGGGAGTCCTGTTGAGGAAGTCTGGTCCTAAGCCGACATGTTGAAGCTCTGGACCTACTTTTTCTTCTATAAGATGCAAGGTCTCTGCTCTGATTCCGAGATCCTTAATCCATTTTGAGTTTAGTTTCGTGCATGGTGAGAGATATGGGTTTAGTTTCATTCTGTTGCATATGGATTTCCAATTCTCCCAGCACCATTTGTTGAAGAGGCTATCTTTTCTCCATTGCATATTGTTGGAACCTTTGTCTAGTATGAGAAAATTGTATTTATTTGGGTTTGTGTCCGTGTCCTCTATTCTGTACCATTGATCCACCTTTCTATTTTGGTACCAATACCATGCCGTTTTTGTTACTATTGCTTTGTAGTAGAGTTGAAGATCTGGTATTGCGATACCCCCTGCTTCACTCTTTCTGCCAAGGATTGCTTTAGCTATTCTGGGTTTTTTATTCTTCCAGATGAATTTCATAATTGCTTGCTCTATTTCTGTAAGGTACATCATTGGGATTTTAATTGGAATTGCATTGAATCTGTATAGCACTTTTGGTAGTATGGCCATTTTGACAATATTAATTCTTCCTATCCAAGAACATGGGAGATCTTTCCATCTTCTAAGGTTTTCTTGAATTTCTTTCTTTAGTGTTCTGTAGTTCTCATTGTAGAGGTCTTTCACCTCTTTTGTGAGATTGATTCCCAAATACTTTATTTTTTTCGAAGCTATTGTGAATGGGGTAGTTTTCCTAATTTCTCTTTCTGAAGATTCATCGCTTATATATAAAAATGCCTTCGATTTATGTGCATTGATCTTATATCCCGCTACTTTACTGAATTCACTTATGAGATCTAAAAGTTTTCTGGTGGAATTTCCTGGTTCCTCTAAGTATACCATCATATCATCAGCAAATAGGGATAGTTTGAGTTCTTCTTTTCCTATTCGTATCCCTTTAATTTCTTTGGTCTGTCTAATTGCTCTGGCTAGAGTTTCAAGGACGATATTGAATAGAAGTGGTGAAAGAGGGCATCCCTGCCTTGTTCCAGTTTTTAGAGGGAATGCTTTCAGTTTTTCACCATTTAGAATGATATTAGCAATGGGTTTAGCGTAGATGGCCTTTACAATGTTAAGGAATGTTCCCACTATCCCTATTTTTTCTAGTGTTTTGAGCATGAAGGGGTGCTGTATTTTATCAAATGCTTTTTCTGCATCTATCGAAATAATCATGTGATTCTTGACTTTAAGTCTATTGATATGGTGAATGACATTTATTGATTTTCTGATGTTGAACCAACCTTGCATCCCTGGGATGAAACCCACTTGATCATGGTGCACTATCTTTTTAATATGTTTTTGTATGCGATTTGCTAAAATTTTGTTTAGAATTTTTGCGTCGATGTTCATTAAGGATATTGGTCTGAAATTTTCTTTCCTCGATGTGTCTCTGTCTGGTTTAGGAATCAGGGTAATATTGGCTTCATAGAATGAGTTTGGGAGAGTTCCCTCCTCTTCTATTTTCTGGAATACTTTGAGAAGTATTGGAATGAGTTCTTCTTTAAAAGTTTTGTAGAACTCGGCTGAGAACACATCTGGTCCTGGACTTTTCTTTGTTGGTAGGCTTTTGATGACTTCTTCTATTTCATTACTTGAAATTGGTCTATTTAAATTGTGTATGTCCTCCTCGTTCAGTTTAGGCAATTCATATGTCTCTAGAAACCTGTTGATGTCTTCGAAATTTTCTATTTTGTTGGAGTATAGATTTTCAAAATAGCTTCTAATTGTGTTTTGTATTTCGGTCGTGTCTGTTGTGATATTTCCTTGTTCATTCCGAATTTTAGTGATTTGGGTTTTCTCTCGTCTTCTCTTTGTTATTGTGGCTAAAGGTTTATCAATTTTGTTTATTTTTTCGAAGAACCAACTATTTATTTTGTCAATTTTTTGTATTGTTTCTTTCGTTTCAATTTCGTTGATTTCAGCTCTCAGTTTAACTATTTCCTGTCTTCTACTACTTTTGGTGTTGGTCTGTTCTTCTTTTTCTAGGGCTTTGAGTTGTAGTGTTAGGTCATTTATTTTTTGAGTTTTACTTCTTTTATTAAATGCGCTCCATGAAATAAATCTTCCTCTAAGTACCGCTTTCATAGTGTCCCAGAGATTTTGATATGTTGTTTCTTTGTTCTCGTTTACCTCTAAGAATTTTTTAATTTCCTTCCTAATATCTTCTGTTATCCATTCATCATATAGTAGCATATTGTTTAATCTCCAGGTGTTGGAGTAGTTTCTGTTTTTTACTCTTTCATTATTTCTAACTTCAATCCATTATGATCTGATAGAATACAAGGTAGTGTCTCTATCTTCTTGTATTTGCTGACATTAGCTTTGTGGCATAATATATGGTCTATTTTAGAGAAGGATCCATGTGCTGCTGAGAAGAAAGTGTATTCGCTCTTGGTTGGATGGTATATTCTATAAATGTCTGTTAAGTCTAAATTATTGATTGTGTTATTGAGATCTATGGTTTCTTTGTTCAATTTTTGTTTGGAAGATCTGTCCAGTGGTGAAAGAGGCGTGTTGAAATCACCTAGTATTATTGTGTTATGGTCTATTTGGTTTCTAAAATTGAGAAGGATTTGTTTAACATACATGGATGAGCCACTGTTTGGGGCATAGATGTTTATGATTGTTATATCTTGCTGATTTATGCTTCCCTTAAGCAGTATGAAAAGTCCTTCTTTATCCCTTCTGACTAACATTGGCTTGAAGTCCACATTATCTGAAATGAGGATGGATACTCCAGCTTTTTTGCTGAGCCCATGTGCATGGTATGTTTTTCCCCATCCTTTCACCTTTAGTCTATGGGTATCTCTTTCTATGAGGTGAGTCTCTTGCAGGCAACATATTGTTGAATCTTTCTTTTTAATCCAATCTGCCAGTCTATGTCTTTTGATTGATGAATTCAGGCCATTAACATTCAGGGTTATTATTGAGATATGATTTGTATTCCCAGTCATTTGGTTCATATTTAAAATTTTTGACACATCTTGGTTCCTCCTTTATTTGACAGTTCCTTTAGGATAATTCCTCCCTTTGCTGATTTGCTTCTTTGTTTTTTATCTCTTCCTCATGAAATATTTTGCTGAGAATGTTCTGTAATGCTGGCTTTCTTTTTGTAAATTCTTTTAGCTTTTGTTTATCGTGGAATGATCTTATTTCATCGTCAAATTTGAAGGTAAGTTTTGCTGGGTATAAGATTCTTGGTTGGCATCCATTTTCTTTCAGAGCTTGAAAAATGTTGTTCCAGGCCCTTCTAGCTTTTAGGGTCTGGATTGAAAAATCTGCTGATATCCGTATTGGCTTCCCCCTGAATGTAATTTGGTTCTTTTCTCTCACAGCCTTTAAAATTCTGTCTTTATTTTGTATGTTAGGTATTTTCATTATAATGTGCCTTGGTGTGGGTCTGTTGTAATTTTGTGTATTTGGAGTCCTATAAGCCTCTTGGACTTGATTTTCCATTTCATTCTTCAGATTTGGGAAATTTTCTGATATTATTTCTTCAAATAGATTGTTCATTCCTCTGGTTTGTTTCTCTAAGCCTTCCTCAATCCCAATAATTCTCAAATTTGGCCTTTTCATGATATCCCATAGTTCTTGGAGATTCTGTTCATGATTTCTCACCATCTTCTCTGTTTGTTCAACTTTGTTTTCGAGGTTAAATATTTTGTCTTCAATATCTGAAGTTCTGTCTTCCAGCTGTTCTATCCTATTGGTTATGCTTTCTACGGAGTTCTTAATTTGGTTTATTGTTTCCTTCATTTCAAGGATTTCTGTTTGGTTTTTTTTCAATATCTCTAACTCTTTATTGAAATGATCTTTTGCTTCCTGAATTTGCTCTGTTAACTGTCGATTGGTGCGATCGTTCAATGCCTGCATTTGCTCTTTCATCTCATCGTTTGCTTCTCTAATCATTTTAATTATGTACATTCTGAACTCCCTTTCTGTCATTTCTTCTGCCATGCTGTCGTTGGATTTTATTGATGTAACATCTAGATTTGTTTGGGGCATTTTCTTCCCTTGTTTTCTCATATTGTTCAGGGATCAGTGGGTCATTAAGATATTGCAGATTTCCTCTACCAACTTATAATGTCCCTGAAGATTGCTAGTATATCCCCTCTTATCCTTCAGTAGCCTGAAGTCTTGGAGGAGGTTGATAATGCAGAGCTCCACGAAGAAGCTGCCTCTCTAGGTGTGGTAACCCTCAGGTGGCGTATATTCCCTGCTAGTGGGCGGAGGTGCCTCCACTTGTTGACCAATGGTCATCCAATGGGGAAGTAGACTGTGGGCTGAGGCAAGGCCTGTTTGTGCCTATGTCTCTGGCTTTACCGTCCCTGTGGGAAAACCTCCCCTGGCCGGGAAGAGTCACTCGGTGGGAACGTCTCGCTAGTCAGTTGCCCTCCTAGAGGTTCCCCTCAATCTACAACTACCACCTGGGCTGGGCTGTCTTCTTCTGCAACGATCCCAGGGGCCCGGACCTACGTCCTGGGCCTGGGAGCCTCACCCTTCGCAGGCGAGTCTCCTTAGGCTGCCTCTCCCAGAGAATCTGCCCGCCGCCCTGGAAACTTTGCTCCGCCCCTAGGCGTGTCTCTGTGCGGCTCTTCCAGCAAGAAGCCACCTAGCTCCTGGGACCCTGCTCTGCACCAATCGCCTGGCTATGCAGCCCCTCCCCTGAGCCACCACCTGGAGCCCCATACAATAGCTCCGAGACACAGAGACCCGCCACACACCTCCTCCTCCGGACAGCCGCCCGGTTTCCGACGCAGTCACTAGGAATCCAAACAACTCACTTCGGGTCTCCTCCTCCCACCAACCACCCGTAGCCCTAGGCAGTCACTCCAAGTCCAAGTGACCCGCCCTGTTCCTCCTCCTCCTCCTTGGGGTAGCCCCCCAGGTGTTCAGGAACGGTGGCTCCGAGACCAGGTGACTCACCAGCTCCTCCTCCAGGCAGGCTACAGGTGTTCAGGAGCGGTTGCTCCTAGTCCAATCAGCTCACCACTCGCCTCCTCCTCTGGCAACCGCCTGTGGTTCTGATGCAGTCACTCCCAGGCTAAGCGTCCCACCGCTCTCCTCCTCCAGGCAGGCCACCAGTGTTCTGGAGCAGCTGCTCCGAGTTCAAACAGCTCGTCACGCAGCTCCTCCTTTGGCAACCGCCCGCAGCTCTGATGCAGTCACTCCCAGGTCAAACAACACGCCGCGCTCCTCCTCCTCCTCCGGGCAACCTTCCGGCACTCAGGAGCGCTCGCTCTGGGTTCAAACAGTTTACCACGCAGCTCCTCTTCTGGCAACCGCCTGTGGTTCAGATGCAGTCACTCCCAGACCAAGCGTCCCGCCGCGCTCCTCCTCTTCCTCCGGGCAGTCCCCCAGCGCTCAGGAGCGCCCACTCTGAGTTCAATCAGCTCACCACGCAGCTCCTCCTCTGGCAACCGCCCGTGGCTCTGATGCAGTCACTCCTAGACCCAAGCGACCCGCCGGGCCTCTCCTCCTCCTCCGGGCAATCCCCCGGTGTTCGGAAGCAGTCACTCTGGGTCCAAACAGCTCGCCACGCAGCTCCTCCCCAGGCAGCCACCCGGAGCCCCAGCGGCTGCTCAAGTCCAAGCGCTATGCTGAGCCGCCTCCTCTACGATGATCCCAGTTGTCCGTGTTTACCGCTCCAGCGGGGGGAGGGGCGTCTCGCCGAGCAACTCCACTTCACAAATTCCCTGCGTTCCGGGGCTACCGCCCCATCCGGGACGCCTCCCCAACAGGAGAGACTCACCCGGCAGCTTTGAGTTGGTCCCAAGTCTCTCACTATCTCCTCCCCTGAATCTTGCGTCCTGGAGCAGCGTGAAATGCAGCCGCCCTCTAGTCCGCCATCTTGGCCCCTGGATGAATTTATGATAAATTATTTCAAAATATAAAATTTACTATAGTCATAGGTGATGGTGTTTTTAAATTTAATTTGTTCTTTTTATTATACATAAAATAGGATTCATTCTGACATAAGTATAAAAGCATGGAATAGAATGTGCTCTAATCGAATCCCCACTACTTCAACTTTCCTTCCCCTCATTTCTCCCCTGTTCCTCTCTCCTGAATCCACACATCTTTCTACTATTTACTTTTGGTTTTTGTTTGTTTTAGTTAAGTGTCTTTTGGATATACAAATATCGTGAAATAGTTTTTCTAAAATAATTTAATTGTAAAACAAAGAAACGACCAATATCGAGTTTTTGCTGCAACATTTTTTATCTTTATTCAGGTAAAATTTGCAAATAAAAATGGCATATTTTAAGGAGTAGAATGTGGTATTTGAATGTACATATGCATTGTGAACCAATTGCCACAATTGAACTAATTAACACACATACCAGCTCATATACTTACCTTCTGTATGTGTGTGGAGAACATTGACTGTCTAATATCTCAACAAATATCCAGGATACGATATTACTAACTTCCAGAAGGTTGCTGGAGATGAACTCTCCAGAGATTACTCATCTCACATGAATGAAACTTGGCAACCTTCAACAAGCAACTGCCCATTTTCCCCAACTCCAGTCACCTGGCTACTACCATTCTACTCTTTGCTTCAATGTGTTTAATGGGTTCAGATTTCACAACTAAGGAGATCATTTCCTTCTCTGCTTATTCCACTTAGCATAATGTCTTCTAGGTTCATAAATGCTGTTGTAAATGACAGGAGTTGCATCATTTTTTAGGATTGAATATTTTTCTAGGTATAATATGGCTGCCTTATTCATGCATGCAGACATATACATGTAAAAATCTGCCAAGAAATTTGAAAACCATTTTCTCTACAAAGGTTATTTTTAATGGAGTGTCCTTTCAGAATAACCTGGGTAATCATTTAAGAACAAATGACTCCATTTTTGCTTCCTGATTGTCATGATCTGTGTTGCTTTCCTTCTCCACACTCATCTACCATGATGTTCTGCCTCACCTCAGGCACAGAGCCATGGAATTGGCCATCTATGGACTGAGATCTCTGAAACAAAGAAAGAGGTAAAACTTTATTTACTTGAGGTGTATAAGCACTGGGAAAATCCAGGTGGTACTTTTCATCTTCTCTAACTTATCATCCTCACTACTTTTCCATGGTTTCCTGAGTTAAAGACACCATGCACTTTATAAGAACCAGACCCTGAATACGTAAGTTAAGAATTAGGATTGGTGTTGGAATATAGGCTGAGAAAGGAAGAAAGTGAGGATTTGATTTGGGTAAAGGACAGTAAAAAGTGTCTTGCTAATTTGCTCCCACTGGACTTAAAATTGCCATCCTCCTCCTTCAGTCTCCTGAATAGGTGGGATTACCAGGCATTTACCACCATGCTCAGCAAAAAATATTTTCAAATGTTCTCACCACAAAAAATGATAAATACAAATACTTGAGGCAAGGACATGTTAATCAAAATGATTTGATCGTTCCACACTGTATATATGGGGAAGATGCATTTGAAACATTAGGCGTCACCTGCTGTCAATGTAGATTAATGTATAGTTAGGGGTTTGTTGGCTTGTTATCATATTTACATATCTCCTAAAGGAGCAAGTGGAGCCTGCCTCACATATATCCCACATCTCACTCACCTCAACAGTCTTAAACTTTAACATATACCACCCTATGTGTTCAAATTTAACAAACTATGGTCTAGACTCCTGTTTATATGCTTCTCATGAACTAAGTAACAATGATTTGTACATTTTCACATGGTTAAAAGAAATCAGAAGAATACTTCGTAAGTAACAAATACTGCATGAAATTCAAATTTAAATATCCCTAAATAAATTTTTATTGGAACACAATCCTCCCCCACATTGACTCAAAGGTAAATATTCAAGACAAAGAAATTCTGTGACTGAAATAACTCAGAAGAAACTGGAAGTCAATAATGTTTAAGAGTGAAATACTGAACAATGCAGTGAAGGAAAAGAAAAAAATTGGAAAGGAAATCATTGTCTAGATATGTAAATGTCAATAACTGAATTATCTAAAAGGTTTATAAACTTGACACCTACTTAAAGGGAATGATTCCAAGTTTTGGTAATGTGGTAGGAGTTGTCTCCTAAGAAAGGCCATACATGGAGGAACAATAATCAGGTAAAGGATCATAATCAGAAGCCTAAGTACAAGGGAGCTGATGAGAGAGAAGACTCATTAAAGAATGGGAGAGTCCATAGCTGGGAAATGTAGGAAACAGGTGGAAATTCATGATCAATGCACAGAAATTTCAGAGGGAAACTCTGTTAATTTGGAAAAAATTTGCTGAATCCTGATGCTCATAAAAATTCACAAAGATAATTTTATATCAAAATGAGCAATGGAAATATATTTATTCCAGTTCCCTAAAATGTTACTGCAGGGAAAGAAGTAAGAACTGAATAATGCCACTACAAAACACAAAAGTTCTCAGTCTTAGTGGAACTGACTTACTGGATAAGGTACTTTTATGAAAATGAAGGAAAGGTTATCAAAAAAGGAAAGTATAGAGGTTCATTGGATCAGACAGGAGGAATGAAAGGAAGGTGGGATGAGAATAGGAGACAGTATAATGCTTCTGACACAACTTGCCTGATCTCATTTAGAAATACACCACCAGTGGAACTCCACATCATGTTCAACCACAAGAATAGGACCAAAATTGTAATGGGTTGTAATCCATAGATGTAAAATATGTCATAATGCATCCTGCTGCCATGTGTATTTAACAACAACAACAACAGAAAACTATGAAAGGGAATTAATGATCAGATTGAGAGAAACTCTGAAGTGGATGGAGAGAAATCAGAAGAGAATAAACAAACTTTGGAAGATCACTTCAGCAATGAGAGGTAAAGCAGAAGAAACATGCTGAAGGGTTGGACCTGACAAGAAACAGAAGGTGAAAGAGAACACATTTCAAGGGAATTTAAGCAAGCGATGGTGAGAGATTTAAGAGAAATGCCAAAAGTCAAAGGTAATCACTGATCTGACTGGTGCCAGAAAGAGAAAAAATGAAGAAAAGATTCAAAGCACATATTTAACCCTAACTCAAAATGTTGATTTTAAATAAAACGATGCTTTGGACTGGAATTTTCAAGAAAAATCTGAGCACTGACTGGGAATGATGAACAACAAGTGATATCCTATTGAAATCCTGGTCTTTAAAGAAGGAGAACCCTTTGTGGCATGTGGAATACAGGAGCAAATGACATATGAATAGATGTAAAGTAGAATCTCCTCACCTCTTAGAGAGAAACCCTCTTTACCCGAGTGAAACAGCAACATATGGAAGAACGTAAGGAGAGATGTTCAGAGCCATGGAATTGATAACACCCAAGTTTCTTTATAATATGAATGCCCAAATTCCAAGGGGCCATGGAAGACCTCCATTAACAGTGCTCCCATTATTCAATTCAGTCAATGAAATCCCTATAGTGTCCTTGACATAAGGGCAGATTGGGAGTGCTGAATTATAAGTACTGTGTTCAATTAGAGAAAATGAGGAGCAGAGAGCCCTAGTCCACGCACCAGAAGCAGAGCTGAGTGGTGCTACAGCAGAGGCAACTGGGTCCTGTGAAATGCAGTGGCCTGCCTCTGCTGCGGGCCTCTCAAAGGATCTCTGCCCCGTTGACCTAGGGTGACCAGAGTACATTGGAGCAGAGGAAAGTGCCTGTGGGCGGCTGGTGGAGGCATGGATTGGGCTGCTGCTGATGCAGACGCGGCATGGGGCCCTGAGATGGGGCCCTGAGATGGAGCCAGCATGGAGCTAGACGCCCAGTCTTCATGGGCCCGTGGCCAGGGTTTGTCTCCCATTCCCTTTTCTCCTTTGTGGCTCTGGTGATAGGTGTGGCAGGCAAGGTGACTCAATTGAGATTCCTCAATCTGGAATATGGGAGGGGAAATATGTCCACCCAAGATTACCTGATGCTGCTGGTGAACGGAAAGAAGCTCTTGAGCTGCCTGCCCAAGCTCTGTGGGAACTTCAACCAACTATAGGAGCTGCTGGACCAAGAAATTAGCAGAGCACAGAAAGACATGTACAATGACACATTAAATGGAAGTACAGAGAAAAGGAGAGCAGAATTACCTGATACTGTGGAACCCTATGTTCAATTACAAGAAAAAAATTATGTGCCTGTTAAAGAATATACAGATTTTAATTTTGTTGGGAGAATCACTGGACCCAGAGGATTTATAGCTAAACAACTTGAAGCAGAAACTGGATGTAAAATAATGGTCAGAAGCAAAGTTTCAATGAGAAATAAAAAAGAGGAGGAGCAAAATAAATGCACATCAAATGGGAGCATCTAAAAGAAGACTTACATGCCTTAAGCACTGTGGAAGATGCTTAGAACAGAGCCGAAATAAAAAATGAATGGAGCACTTGAAGGTACCTGCAGCAGAAGTAGAAGACAACATGAAGAAGATGCAGTTGATGGATCTCCAGATCCTGAATGGCACCTACAGAGATACCAACATTAAATCACCAGTCTTTGCCTTGTTTCTTATGCCAAGAGGCAAGACTGCTCCAAAGAGCAAACAGTCCTTTGCTGAGAAAAGACTTTTTCATTTGAATCTATCCCAATTTTTGATTCCTGCTTTTATTTCTATGCTTTGGGAGTCATATTAAGGAAGTCTGGTCCTAAGCGGACATGATGAAGATTTGGACTTAGTTTTTCTTCTCTAGGGGCAAGACCTCTGGTCTGATTTCAAGGTCCTTGATCCATTGTAAATTGAGTTTTATTCAGGGTGAGAGATAGGGGTTTAGTTTCATTCTGCTACATATGGATTTCCAGTTTTCCCAGCACCATTTGTTGAAGAGGCTATCTTTTCTCCATTGATGTTTTTGGCACCTTTGTCTAATATGAGAAACTATTTATTTGAGTTGGCCTCTGTGTCCTCTATTCTGTACCATTGATCTACCGATCTATTTTGGTGCCAATACCATGCCATTTTTGTTACTATTGTTATGTAGTATAGTTGGAGTTCTCGTATTGTGATACCCTCTGCTTCACCCTTCCTGATAAGGATTGCTTTAGCTATTCTTGGTCTCTTATTCTTCCAGATGTATTTCCTGATTGCTTGCTCTATTTCTGTGAGGGACATCATTGGGATTTTAATTGAAATTGCATTGAATCTGTATAGTACTTTTGGTGGTATGACCATTTTGGCAATATTAATTCTGCCTATCCAAGAACATGGGAAATCTTCCCATCTTCTAAGGTTTTCTTTAATTTTTTTTTTTTTTTTTTAGTATTGTGTAGTTCTCATTTTTGGTGTCTTTCGCCTCTTTTGTTAAATTGATTCCCAAGTATTATCTCATCGTTTGCTTTTCTGATCATTTTAATTATGTACATTCTGAACTCACTTTCAGACATTTCTTCTGCCATGCTGTCATTGGATTTTATTAATGTAGCATATAGGATTGTTTTGCACACTTTCTTCCCTTGTTTTCTCATATTGCTCATGTAACTTCCCCTCTAGGAGTGCAAATCTGTGATATTGCCATTTCCCCCCTATAAACTTATAGTGTCCCTGCAGGTTTCCCATAACTCAATTCCTAGTCTTCAGTAGCCTGACATCTTGGAGGAACTTGATAATGCAGTGACCCATAAAAGATGCTGCCGTTCTAGGGATGGTGGCCTCCAGGTGGGGTATATTCCCTGCTAGTGGGCAGAGACACCTCCACTTGTTGACCCATGGTCAACTGCAGGGGCACTAGGCTGGCGAACTGGGACCTGGCTGGTCTGGGTCTTGGTCTCTGGGACACACTCCCCAGTGCAGAAGTCAGGAATGGAACTTTAGTTAAGGATGTTTCTTCTCTGGAAAAATGTAGTGTAAGAAACATCCATCTATGTTGGGAAACAGTTGGAAGAAACCATGTGAGTTTGTGGGCAGAGTGAAGGAGAAACACACTGCCTACCTCACGGATGTATCTTTCTGATAGAGTATTATTAATTGTAGTCACTATACTATGCAGTAGAGAACTAGAAATTTTTCTTCCTGTCTGACAGAAACTCATCCCCTCTTACTAACATCACACTGTCCTGTTCCCTATGCCACCTCACCCTTGTTGTGGAACCATTTTACTCTCTACTGTGATCCCTTCTCTTATATATTACATGTAGAATTGAAATCATATGGTGTTCTGTGCCTAGCTTATTTCACCTAGAATAAGCATCTTTTATTTTTTCTATATACATCATACTTACCTAAGGATTATTTGACTTTTTGTTTAACTTGTGTTTCCAGTCAAAGAAAAACACTTATTTAAATAATTTGCTATAATCTCAGTTTGAGTCCATCTTATACCATGAATGTGGCATGATCACCCAGACTTACTTCAAATATATAAAAGCAAAACAACACAAGTGTGACAAAACCTTCTCCTTCATTGCCTGAAAGTACTTTTAAAAGTGTTTTCTGTCTGTTTTTGCATGGCCTGTGGTTCAGATTTATTTAATTTCATAAGTAAAAATATCATTGTTGTTTTCACATTCCATTTACAGTATAGTGAGTACACACTATCTTTTCAGACTGAATCCAGAAAAAATTCTCAGAATTCGTGGAAGATCTTGTGACCACCTAGGAAAGCAAATCACAAAAGGCAGACTGGAGGAGACACCGGCACATTAAAAATACCCAAATAGCAGAGAGTTTTCTATCTCTCTATCTCTACCCTGAGTCCCAGGCCTGCTCTTAAAGATCCTGTGACCTGAACAGGACACAACATGTAGACTGAAAGATTCCAGAATAATGCCCACTGTTATGTCTCCAAGTAGAGAAATGGAATTCCTCATGCTCTGAGAAACTTTGGGATGAGCACATTTTCTTTATCTTAGGGTTTTCTTTCCACCTTTCTACTTGATCATGACTTGAGAAATTCTTCTGTGGCCACAGAACTGGCAGTGAAGATTGTGGGGACTCTTCTTTCTCATTTAATGAGCTGATGCTCCAAGACAGGATCAATTAATTCCAATACCTTTGTCACTCTGTGTCCTCTTAGTATTTGGTGTGGTCATGGAATCTGTCACAGGAGGTGCACAGAAATGGAAACTAAGGTCCAAGTTTTGTTGCCAGAAGACCTGAAGGGAAAGACTGAAGACCCACACATAGTGGGAAGGCTGTGGAAAGAGATGAGTTTGGAAAAATCAGCCTGCAACTCAGGATCAATTCTGAGCTACCCTCTCATCAATATAATCCCAGGGAGATAGGAAATAATATGAACAAGAGTTAACATGCACATTGCTACCTGTACCTTATGTACCCCTGCAAGTCTCACAATGAAGAAAGATCCAAATGTCAATGCAAAGGGTATCCAAACTGATACAATGCCAAAACAACATTCCACAGAATGCTGGTATAGCCTGCTAAAGTAAAAATATCAACATAAGATTTTAAATAGTCTTATCACACCATAACATATAACTCAACATATCCTGTATAAAATACAAGACCACTAGACATCAACATCCAGGAGAAAGTACCTAGGAAGTACCCAATGTGGCACGGGAAGTTTTCTTTTCCTCTACTTTCATAAGGAGATACCCATGAAAATTTCTGTCATTATGATTTTACTGTAGAGAAAGGAAATAAACACATTAAATATCTATCATTGTACCAACAGACATATAAATGAATTACAGGCATAAGATGGGATGAAATAAAACAATCCAAAGTACTGAATTTGAGGCACATGTGCCAACCCAACAGTGTTGAATGAAAATGCATAGAAAATATACATGACCATTCTTTCTACATAGCTAAAAAAATCTATGAATCTTGAAATTCAGTACATCAATTTCAAAAATACTGGTCATTTAACAGAGTCAATTATTCAGATTGACAAGAACTGTTCAAATAAGTTTGAACTATAGATTCTGAACCATGGTTTTATTAAAGTCATATCTATTCCTAAATGCGAAATATGTTGAAGATTTATTAAAACTCAGTATTACAGTGCAAGGTACATTAAGACTAGAGACACATAAACTGGTTCTACCTGCTTGTCAGTTTTAAAAAACTGCCACAAAATTAGTCTTCCTTCAAATTTGTGCAGTACAATTTCTGTGTCTTTGAAAAATACATGCACCACTTCCTGAACTAGCTACAGCAGTCTGCACATGCTCAGAAATTCACAACCTTATTCCAAATCTTAATTACAAACTAAGGATGGCAATATATATTTAAATGCACATAAGTCATGTCACAGTCAAAAACAGCTATGAAAAATATTCACCCATAAACAAGATATTACTTAGTGTTGACATTTATATGTTACATTCCACAAGAGTGTATACAAAAGGGTTAAGACTCCATAAGGCTCAAATGCATACAAATCGCTTTGTTGTCTTAGGAAATTAATACTCTGCATCTTGTTAATTTTAACTAACGCCTACAACCATAACTGAATGTAGACCAGAATAGTGATAAAAAAGTCCAACTTTTTTAAAAAACCAATAAAGCCTAAAGTAGTAAAAACTAAAAATGTTGCATTATTCTTTCAATATCAAGTATCTTATTTGATTAAATAGCAAGAAATGTGTTAAGTCAATAATTCAAAATACTTTCCAAGCAGAAGACACAAAAAGTTAAATTTTTACACACCCCTGCCTAAACATATTTTAATTTACATACAATGTGCCCTAGACAACCAATTCCTTTTTTCTAGTAAATGCACAATAGCAACACTAGTTTTCCTTTTAAAGGCACATACATCAACTAAGTTGAAAAAAATAAAGCAAAATTAAACTAAAATTTTAAACAGATAATAAAAATGTCTTTCCAATAGAACAAATGAAATATAGCAGTTAATAACTCTTCCTTTACATATGCCACTTTATTTTATAACCATGGAACAACAACATGAAAACAACAACAAAAGAAGTCAAACTCCAGTTCCCACTTTTCTGAATACCAGTAGGTGATGACACTGAAAAATGTGATTCACCCCCAATCCTTATCTCCACTTTATTAAATTGTTGCCTTGGAGAAAGACACTCTCAGATGATGGTTCTCACCAAGGTTATAATTATGAAGATCAATCAAAGTTTGAATTGCTTCTTCCACCATTGCCACCTAAAAAGTGATCTTGAAAGACTGAAATGCTTTCACAGTGCCACCAGTGTTAGCAAACAGTGTTCACAGATCCTCTTCAGCTACTGAAGGAGGGTGAAAGATTGCAGAAGGAAGAAATATATTCCAAAATGTATTCTGAAAATATTTGGATCCAGATTTGTTAAAATGATGCAATGGGGAATTATCAAAATCTTTGTTAGCCCTTGATCTTCAAGTCCAGCTGGAGGTAGTTGTACCATCTGATGTTTAGAGAGAGTAACATGAATAATTTTTCATATATTTTCTTTCCATTAAGATGATTCATTGCAGGGAGATCCAAGATGGTGAACTAGAGGGAGGCTGCATTCCTTGTCACTCAGTAACTCAGTATTCAAGCAGAGGAAATACTGTTTCTCTGCAGTAGGCGCTGCCACTCATCCACTGGATCACCCACCATCTACCAGCATATCACATGCCTTTTGAGTGTGGATCACTCACTGACCACCAATGCCTATCATCTGACATCTGCCCGTTTGTCTACCTCTTCCCTGCCCATTGCACACCTTTTACCTACCCATTGCCCACCACCTGATGTCCACCTGCCTATTGTCTGCAGTTTGCCTGCTGACACCCTGCAGACCACCAGCACTGTTGCCCGGAAGTTCATTGTCACAATATCCTGTTGGCTGAAATAGTGTCTTGGGAATGAAGAAAATACAGATCATCTGTTGGCATTGCTCTGTTTCTTAATTACCAGAAAGAAAGTTGGAGCAGTTGGTGGGGGGAGCAGGGAAAGAGAGAGAAAGAGAGTGCTTTGAAAAGATAGTCCCTGGGGTTAGGGCTGTAGCTCAGTGGCAGAGAACTGCCTTGCATTTGTTAGGCACTCAGTTTGATCCTTATCACCACATAAAATTGAATCAAATAAAATCATGTTGTTCATCTAGAACTACAAAAAGAATCTAAAAATGATACAGTCTTTGAAGAATATATACTCTTCTATTTTTTCTTTGATAATTGAAATAAAATTCACATAACAGTCACCCTTTTAAAATGTTTAGTTGAGTGGATTTTAGTATATTCACAGAGTAATGCAACCATCACCACTGTCTAATTCCACAAAAATTTTATCATCCCAGAAGGAAACTCTGTACCCAACTTCTTCTTCCTATTTGGGATGTTTCATATGAATGGAGTCATAATATATGGTCTTGTGTATGCTTCATGCTTTCAGATTAAAATCTGAAAAATCTAAAGGCCCTGGAGAGAAAGTTAGGTCATGCATTTCTCCTACAACTGTCTATCACTCCTTCTATTTTGAGGGCATGGTATCATGTAATATTCTTTTCATTCTTATAGGATCAAAAATATGCTTCCTATTTGGGATGTTTCATATGAATGGAGTCATAATATATGGTCTTGTGTATAATGCTTTCATGGTCTATTCATAGTATAGCATGTAACACTACTTCCTTCCTTATCTGACTGAGCAATATTCCATTTTGTATGAACATAGCACATTTATTTATACATTCATGAGTTTAGTATAATTTGAATTGTTTCCATATTAAGACTACTAGGAATAATCTTCCTTTGAATATTAGTGTGCAGGGATTTGTAGATATATTTTCATCCCCCTTGAATATATTCTGAGCAATGTAATCACTGGGTCATTGCTGGTAACTCTTGACTTTTTGAGGGACTGTCAAACTATTTTCCAAAGAACTTCCACCATTTTGCACTTTTATTAGTAATATATGAGTATTTATCTGCTTTCTCAATATAGTCACCAACACTTTTGAACAACGACCATACTAGAGGTTATAAAGTGGCATCTCATTGTATTGCTGAGTACTTGGATCTTGAACAGCTCACATTCAGGACACAGAGAGACAGTGTTTGATAGATAATAAGGAAACTGTACTCTGGTCTGCATCTAGCCACGTGAGACTTACATGACCTTAGACACCTTACTTTCCTTTTTGAGTTTTGGTTTTCCTGTCAGTTTTGATAGGAACTTCCACTCAGTCATTCAATGATAAATATCACAATATATCATAATCTGTTTTATAGACAAACTCCTGTCAAAAAGACGTCTGCATTCCTTCAACATAGATTAAAATCTGAAAAATCTAAAGGCCCTGGAGAGAAAGTTAGGTCATATATTTCTCCTACAACTGTCTATCACTCCTTCTATTTTGAGGGCATGGTATCATGTAATATTCTTTTCATTCTTATAGGATCAAAAATTAGTCTTTCTCATTTAATAAAATCCTAAATGTCGCCTTCTGTAAACAAATCTACAAAGGAGTTTCTTTTCAATGATTAAGGAACCTACCGTTAACTGAATTTTTCTGTATAATATACATATACATTTTTCATAATTCCTTTTGACAGATCTTCAGGATTTATTCGAGAAGACTGGCCAGGATGTGGATGGGAAGTTGGCTGATCAGGAAATCTGAAACTCCCTACATTCTACCTTGCCAGAATCAGGAGCTTGAGAGCATTTGATTCCAATGGAGATGGAAGATACTCATTGCTGCAGCTAAGAGTAGCTCTAGGTGTCTATCCTCATCAGGCCATTAGGAATGGGTATATACCCTGAACTACCTAAAATCTGCTTAAATAACAACGACCCTTTTACACTTCAACCCTCTAGTACACCAAATTATTGTAGCAGACACACTGCCACCTTCTAACTTGTTTAAAAAGCTGTGTAAAAGTTATTTTTTAAAAATCCATTTTACTTATAATCTGATGCTCCGAAATCTATGATTTCCCCAAACCAGTAATATCTTACATTTTCAAATTGCCAGGAAAAGAAATAATAAATTCCTCTTTATTCAACTTCCTTTTTTTGAGGTAAGGAGACCTTATCTTTTAAAACTGGAATATTTATATATAGAGAGAGAATAAGCTACCTTTTAGATTCCATATAAATTCATCTTAAAAAACTGCATTTTATAGAGACTCAGAAAATGATTTGTCATAAAAAGATAGGCATTTTCTGTTTGTAAATAGTTAAAATGAAAGAAAAATTATGCATATTGTGTGGAAAGTAGAGAGAACAATTGCAAGCAGGATGTGAACAAAGGACATATTAAAAAATTATTTAACCATAGAAATGAAATGATGCAACCCATTCGTGTACAATGAATCAAAATGCAGTCCATAAAAAAATTTTTTTAAAAAAATAAATAATTTAAATAATCATTTATCTGATCTGAGTAGCAGCTGAAACTATGCTCACATATACTTAACTCATCCCTTAAAGTCCAAGGTGCAGCCATGGGTTTTATCCTGAAGACAGGGGCATTGATTCAAGGACTTGATACCAGCTCCAAGAAAGTTGGATTCTGAGTGTTTATTCCTATTCCATCAGTGAATCCCAACCTGTGAACAAGAGAAGTATTCTTGGGGATTTTTCTCATTTTTAAGTTCCTTCATAGTTTATGAGCATAAACTCATAAAAGTTATTCAGTGGGGAGCTACATGTTCCCTCAAGTGAGTTAGATTGTCTTCCTCTACCATACACCAGTCTATCTTAAGGCTGTAGCTGGCTCCTACCTTCAGAACCATCTCCATTCTGAATGGCAGAAGGCAAGTCCCTAGTCAATGTCTCAGACTAGTGACCCAGAGCATTAGCAAAAAGGGTCACATCTACTTTAAACCAAGAATCTATACCCCTTGAGGCTTTACCTGGGAGGTAGCCAAGAATCTGAGAGATTTCTGGTTGAGATGACTAAGGCCAAAATATTGTAAAATGAAATGGGTGATATCATATTGTTTCCTTACAGTAATCGGTTCAGAAGTAGATAGAGGCTTTCTGTCCAGAGGATTCTTAACTGTAACTGACACTGCAACAGGAGCCTCCAAGGGATGGTAGCAAGTGCAATACTTTTCCCTTTTGTGGACCTGGAAAAATAGGTCCCTAGATTGGAAGGAATGGTACCCCCATGTCACCTGTATGTTAAGATACACTTGCTGTTGTTCCCAGAAGCTGTCTTGGGGCAACACAAAAGGAAAACTTACAAAACTTAACTTTGTTTTAGCCAAAACAGGGAAAAACTAGAGAACTTCTCAAGGCACCAATTTCTCAAATAGAGTTCATTTTATTTAACTTGTTTCAAGTTGACCTGTGAGTCAATGAAGTCCAGTACCATTAAACCTGTAAATGTTGTTTTTTTCCACATAACATTCAGCTTGGTGTTGGCTAACCTGAATTATTTTTCTAGAATTATTAAACTTCAATTAAAGCAAGACTATGTCTTTTCTAATGAATGTGTCTGCTTGTCATTATTGCTTATGTTTCGCCCTTTAACAATGTTTTTCTTTAACATTTCCTTGCCCATTCATGTTATTTCACCTTCATGGAAAGGATAAAATACAGTTAAAATTAGCCTGGCACTTTAGGAAACTTGAAGACAATTTCTTGCTCTTCTGCCTGCTTTCCATGCCCTCCTCTATTTTCATATATACACTCTTACACATTTTTTAACAACCAAATAAAGTTCTAGCAATCAATTGAATTATACTGCTATGTTTGTATATACTTATAAATAATGTGTATGTACATGGAAGGCATTTGGGGGGCACTGGGGATTGAACTCAGAGGCACGTGACCACTGGCACACTTCCTCAACCCTATTTTGTATTTTATTTAGACACAGGGTCTCATTGAGTTGCATTGAGCCTCACCGTTGCTGAGGTTGGCCTTGAAATCAATCGTGATCCTCCTGCCTCAGCTTCCTGAGCCACTGGGATTAAAGGTGTGTGCCACTGTGCCCAGCTGGAAGGTGTTTTTGAATAACTGATTTATATGAAATATACTTGAGGGAAAGGTAGCTTGTCCTTTTTAGTTTCAAGTTCTTATTCATTGACAGACACTTTCAGGACAACTTAACTCTTGTAGTATGAACTATTCTTTTACATCCAGTAGCTATATCCATGGAAAATGAAATTTTTTCAGTTTCTATTTTGTTCTTTCCACCTCAAGCTTGTCTGCTAGCAACACCAAAGAGCTGTGTGTAGTGCCATCTCCTCCTCTAGCAGGACTGCAAGAGGCACCCATACTGCGCTCAGGCTGTGATACCCTTGTCATCCTGCCTGAGAAACCATCTACGTATCCAGAGAGGTAGGTATCTCAACTTCCTTTGTTCAAGTCCAGCAGACTCACCAGCTTACAAACCCTGTCACCAAATATTCATTTGGGATTTACATCTGTATGCCATGCTCACTTACCCAGCCTGTGCCCTGTGTTGAGCCACAGTCAAGCCTCGCCTGCCATATTCTCAGTTCTGTGAGAAAGATTGGGTAATGGTATGAGTTTGGCTTTCATTTTAAATCCTTTTACCCCTTCATTGTGGCAGCTCTTACTGTTTCTCTTCTTAGTTTCCCAAACACTACTTCTTGATTCTTTTATTCTAATGATATATATATCTGGTCTAATGTTTACTTAATGAGAGGCAAACAGGTACTGTAGAAAGAAGAAACACAAAGGAATAGAATGCCTGGCTTCAAGATGAGTGCAGAGTACCCTGCACTCAGGAAGGGGTCTCAGGCAACAAAACGAGGGTTAGATACCCTTCCCCTGTTGCTGGATGTTTTGCATTCTGCTGCAGTTTCCTTTCTTTGCAGTTGTTGGACATAACCCCTACCACCCCACTTGCTGGTCCTGCAGCTATAGTTGAGAATTTTGAGTATGATGGACTCATACTTATAATGACCTCTTGAGTGATTTTTAGTAACAGTTTTTGTTTGCTGCACACCTCATTGGTTTGGTTACCAACACCAACAAGATGTTGTTTCTTTCATAACCAAACCAGAACCCATATGGCTTTCTTACAAATTTATAGAGCATGTATGGTTTGTTATATGAACATAACCTACCTTGTTTTCTTATATTAAGAAATAGAAATCTACTTTGTTCTAGTGTAGCTATATTGGTCACACATAAGTAATTTTGGTTTTGTTTAGTGAGTGAATTCAAGGTTTTCATGATTCCATTTGAGCTTTATTTATTTCCCATCTGTGATGACAGCCATTTTATTATGTCTAAATAAAACATTTCCTTTTTTTTCTCACTGCTTCTAACTAAGGCCTCCCCTGACTTCCCTGGTTCTTAAGAGAGAAAAAAAAAACCCTGCTTTCTGCTTTTATCCCTATGTTTATGGATTCCTTCCTCCTTTGAAAGCAAGGGCTAACAGATAGTGGGCAAAAGTAGTGTTCTAGTGTAGACTGTAGGTCTTAGGCTTTAGGCATCTGCAGGGTTGAAAGGAGCAAAATTAAGGGGAAACAGGTGAGGAAGTAGTAAACCTCTTCCACTGTTCCACCAGAGAAAATCCACTTAGTCCTGTTATATAATTTGAGATACAATATAGGATCATATTTAGAAAAGCAAAAAAAAAAAAAGATCCACTTACCTTTAAAAGAAATGAAAGAAAAAGTCTTAAAAACCATTGCTTGAGAGAGATCATATAGATAGGGCTAGGGCTTTCTTTTCAGCTGCTGCACCAAATCCTTTCAGCCCACAAAAGAAAAACAGAAGAAAGTAATTATGTTTACTAAGTTTCAAGAATCACAATCGCTCTCTCTTTCTCTCTCACATACACACATAATCACACACACACACACACACACACACACACACACACACAGAGAAACACATACCACTCCACAATATAGGCAAAAACGGGCCCTTTCTCTCAGGGATTTCTACATGTAAAATTTAGATCAAATATGGTGAGTGTGTTTGCTCATTTCCAAAGTAAATGGATAAAATTTCTGTGCCTGAACCAGGCTTTCTCATGTTTAAACTGGGGCCAAATGATTCTTAATTATATTTTCTCTCCATTTAGGACCATTACCAGGAAGTGTAAAAATTATTCCCATATAATAGAATGACATGTGACTCTTAACTTTTGTGCAGTCATGCATCTCTAAAATATACACTATGGATGTATTTCTGTATATAAATTTAGGAGGTACTCACCAGCCCTTCCTATAAGCCAATCTGTAGACCAAGCTGATGACACTCTGCAAACACTAAAACATTCACCATGTATGTTTTAATGAGACATGATTAGGGAAAAGACACCATGGGGTATTGTGGAAAGACCAGGAAGTTTAATGCTAGGCAGATGCAAATCGGAGAAGTGGCTCAGGCAACAAAAACAAAAAGAGATAATGTCATATGCCCTTGGAACATGTCTCCTCATGAGTAAGTGAAGAAAAATGATAGCCGTTTTGCAATATTCTTGTATTAGAAATAATTTACAGAGACAACCACTTAAGAATCAATACATCATAGATAGCAGGCATTGAGCCTATAGTGGGCTGTGGTTCATGGGTCTCTTTTGACTTTTTTGATCAGTGGCATGCCATTCTGACATGTGTGTAGCTCTTAGTTACCTAAGTTACTCTTTTTTTAAATTTATTTGTATTGTAAACAAATAGGATACACCTCAGAGAGATTTTTACCTCTGTTGGTCAGACCAACTCCTTTCCATACCTCTTTTTCATGGGGGGCTGTTCAGGTTATGCATTTTGGATCTACCACATCCATGGGCTCTGGTGCTATTGTGTAACTTTCCTTTCCGCTCTTTCCCCTCTGGCTGCCTTTCTTGTATCCCAATATAACACTTTAGGCTAAAAACTGTATTCTGAAAATAGATCACTAGACTGTCTATTTCTCACTTGAAGAACCTGAGAAAAGATTTAAATAACTTGATCCTAAATGAGAAGTGAACATCACAAGAGCCTGGTAGAAGGGAATCATGGGAAAGCCTTAGGACAAGACAGAAGCTGAGCCTGGTGGGCTGGCATGAGGGGATGTAGGTGCACACAGACATAGATGAACTTAAGGATGCTCTTCCACTGGACAGATGAGAAAACTGAGTCATAGGAAAGAACATGTGTGTCTAAGGCTGCCCACCAGTTGACAGAACCAGGACTAATATTGGATCTCATATTCTTCCCACTGTATTTGAAAGTCATGTGTCCACAGCATCACATCAAAGGAAATGGAAACAGCAATGCTGGTGTTACTGGGGAAGTAGTTGACTCTCTTAATAATGTAGAAGCACACAAGTGACTGCAAGTGACTGATGACTGTGCACTCGGGTGGGAGGCCAAGCCACAAAGAGGGAGCCCAGGGCCAACTGGATGCTTCTGTTGGTGTCCAGGAGGCAAACTGATTTGGGTTCTCTGCCTTGATGTCCATTGTTAGTCTACCCTTTTCCTACTCTCTTTCAATATGCACCTTCAATACACCTCTTTAATATGCTCCCTTCATTTGAAAAATATGGTCATGTTTCTATGAGTAAAATTCTAAATAAGATTTTAATTCATTTTAAGTTAGTGAAAAATGAGATTATCATAATCTTTCATTCTATTCATTACTTAACTAAATCACAAAGCATCAATTAAAACAAGAAATAAAGATGACAAAAGCTAATCATGTTGAGTCACAGTAAAATCCTAACACCTCCTTGGCAACTGCCTCACCATATGCACAATAAGAAACATAAAATGAGGAAGTAGAGAAAACATCAAAGGACAACAAGGACCGGAGTGCAGGCAGCTCCAGAACATCCCAAGTCCTGAGCAGTCTCCACTATGAGAGCTCCACAGCCATCGTCAGCTTGAGGGTGAATGTTCATACCCTAATTTATGACTCTGACAAACAAGGGAGCCTACTGCCTTTCATGCACCCATTGAAACAAGATATTCTTAAAATCCATGTCACAGGCTTACTGTCTAGATAGATCACACTTTCATGGCTGTCCTGAGGTAACCAGAGCCTTGTAATACCTCACCAGTTGTGTTTCCTCCTTCAGATGTGAATGATGTAATGATTCAAAAGCTCTATTTTTACCTTCAAAATGATCTGCTATTTTCTGGAAACAGGCGTTTGCTGGCCCGTTTGTCACTGGTGAGTCTACTACCTTCACCAATCTGCATTCCCTAAGTGATACTTTTTGCACAAGGGAACCAGCTGACTTGCATGCAGCACTAGTGTCTATGGTCTGAGAGTCCTCTAGCGGTTCCCCAGGACAATGACTACGAGCCAGGCCCATGCCATGACACTAACAAAACTTAGGAGAACCTTTAAAAGACCAAGCAGTAACATTTCCAACGTTACATATCACAACCCAGGACAGAGAGAAAGGAGTTGAGATGATGGGTCCCCAGGAAAGGACTGAGCCCCGGGGAAGTTCCAGGCTCACTGCAACAGTGAGATACCTGTGTGTCTATCTCAGATGTGAAATATAGAGCAGTAAGCAAAAGGGAGAGCAGAGCTATGTTCACCAGGGAGGGGCAGTTGTGAGAGAGTGGATCAAAGGACCAGCCCAGCTACACCAGAGGAGCAGGATGATGGTCCATTGCAAAAGGGGGGACTGCCAGATAAAAATGCATCCTACACTTCAAATCGCTAAGAGTACAGTTTAAACTGTTTCAGCATAAAATAGTAAGAATGTGAAGCATAGATGTGTTGATCACTCTAGTTTAGCACATGTTGTAAACACGCATGAAAGTATCGCACCCATCCATCCATATATGTCAATTGAAATGAATTTTAAGAAATAATTAGTTGGAAAAAGAGATGACAAAAAGAATGGCTTAAATTTAATGAAATCACAAATATAATAGTTACGAGAACGTGCCAATGAACAAAAGTTTTTTTAAACAATCAGGAGAAAAGTTGCCTGTATTAAAGACATGGTGGGCACTGCATAGTGCCTGCTGTGTGGTGGGGCTCTCCCACCTGAGTGCACTGTGGGATGCTGGCTACACAGTGGCCCTGGCCACAGGGTCGTTAGTATTCCACCTTTGAGTCAGAGAATTGAGGCAGCAGGGGAGAAGTCACTTTAGAGGCTCCCAGAGTGACATGGCCTTGGACCTTGAGCCCACATCCCTGCCTGGCACAGAGGAGCTGAGAGCCTGTGGCTGCTCTGACCTGAGCAGGGTCAAGGCTCAACACAGCAGGGTAAGGGTGTGTGACAGACACTAGAGGACCAGTCTTGGTCCAATCCTGTTTTCTAATCCCAATATACACCCAATTTTGGTTTCTTCTCCCACTCTCCATTCACAGGCTGTTAGAGAAGTGGTCAATTCTAGGATTGAAGCTGAAAGAATGAGATGAATCTGAGCATCACATCATGCCAGAAAGTCATGGAACATTTAACCAAGAAAGTTCAGAGTACATAGGGTTATGCTAAATGAGAACATAACCAAGGCTGGAGCAATCTGAAGGATGGAATCTCTAGGGTGATATGGATTTATATCCCAGGTGCAGAAATACATGATTCCACAAATGAGTAAATAAGGCAGAGGAGACAAACTTTACTTGGAAAAGAATTTCAATTAGTATATGCAGATACTCCCTCCAGGAAGGGGAGTGCTTGACTGGGACTGGCAGACACAGAAGAGATGGGGACAAGAACAGGACACTGCCCTAGCAAGCTATGAAGGTTGAGAACACCAGGCACCCTTGACACAATGCAAGAATGTACTACACCCCTGAACTGGAGAACATGCCACAGAATACCCAGCCTACTCCTCAAGGTTGTGAAAGACAGAGAGAAGAAGGGGGTCACAGACAAGAGAAGGGAGGACTGGGGTGACAACCAAATGCAGCAGGAGCCATTTGTGGGACTCTAGGACAGGAAGCAACACTCACAGAAAGGAGTAGCATCTGAGTTCCATCTGTCGTTGAATAATAGCTACAAGCCAATATTAGTTCTCAACATTGCAAATGCCCTGGGAAGTGAGAGGTGAGAGGAAGAAGCATGTCCTGAGGGCTGTGCAGGATCTACCTTGTCTTAAAAGACTCAGGATAGCTCAGATTATTTTTTTAAAAGGCTTTTTTTTGTTTAGGAAATGTAAGTATAAACTAAGGAGATGGTAGAGAGATCAGTCATGAGGTCAGGGAAGTATTCAGGACTGATGGAACACAGGCCATGAGGCACCCTGTCCTTGCACCTGCCAACCTGGTCCTGTGGATTGGGTAGGTTGAGTGTGTCCCCAAGGGCTCAGCATTGGAAGCTTGGCCCAGTGAGTCAGTGTTGGGGCACTGAAGAGTTGGGGTTCAGTAGTGGCACTGAGGTCACTGTGGTGTGCTCTCAAAGGGATCAACACTAGTTCTTGTGGACCCCAGTGAGTTCTCTTGAAGGAAAGCTCTTAGGAATGAGCCCATTTTTGAGCTCTGGTTCCTGTCTAGAGATAAGAGCTCCCCTCACATGAATTTCTGGTGCTGTCATGTTATCCACTGCAAGTCCTCCCCAGGATCAGGCTGATCTGCCATCAGCCCCATGCCCTGGAACTTTCAAAGCTGACCTAAGTAACCCTCTCTTCTCTATAAGTCACCAAGCCTCAGGCATTGCGTTATAGAAAAAGAAAAAAGACTACCACCCAGTAAAATGAACCACACCAAGAGTGAACCCTAGTGTGTATTGGTGACTGTGGGTGACTCTGTCGTGTCAGTGCAGGGCCACACACAAGCAACATTCTGTGAAGATTTTAATTCGGGGGAAAGACTCTACATGAATTGTTCCAGTGGTATATGAAGATTCTGTGTACTTTCCTCTCAATTTTACTATGAACAGAAAACTATTCCTTAAAGGTCTAAGTTTATAAGATGTGGTTTAAGATATTCACCCTTTATTCACTTCTTTTCTGAAAGCCAACATTGCTAAACAAAGATGACTACTATAACTGTAAAATTGTGAATGATGGTTAACAAAATAAAACTCAAATACCTTCTGTCTATGCCCACCATCACCATGAATGTTCCCAGAATTGCCAGTGCACCACTCAATACATCAATCCTGTGACAGAAACCCCATGACGGACAAGGGAAAATAACACAAAAAAAATTCCCACTTGTCCTGGTTCTGCTGCCATGGGAACCTGCTAGCAGGTCTGTGGTTTACTAATCCCATGTTGGATTGCTAGTACCACCTTAGGGAAAGACAACAAAACATCATGACAGTTGCATTGACCTAATGACAGTGAGAGATAAAATATTCTTAACTATTGAAACTTTTTCTGTTATAAAGCAAACATAATCTAAAACACCCAGGGGAATTTCAACCTCTTTCAAAAAAAAAAAAAAAAGAAAGAAAGAAAGAGAGAGAGAGAGAGAGAGAGAGAGAGAGAGAGAGAGAGAGAGAGAGAGAAAGAGAGAAAGAAAGAAAGAAAGAAAGAAAGAAAGAAAGAAAGAAAGAAAGAAAGAAAGAAAGAAAGAAAGAAAGAAAGAAAGAAAAGTATTAAAGAAAGGACAAGCTGGTTACATGCAGTCTTAGAACATCTCAGGAGATCTGAAACCAGCTAGGTCTCTGCTCCCTTCAGGGCTTCTCTGGGATATTTTCAAATGCGTCTCATTTGGGTGAAACTCACTTCCTAATTAATGAGCACTGAAAGAGAACATAGCCACCCATGCAGTGTGCTCTCCTCTGTGGAAGTATCTGGACCTGTGGTGTAACCAGGTAGCACCCTGAGTCCCACACCCGAGGCTCACATCTCAGGACCTAGATACTGTGGCCTTGTTGATGGTGGCTGCCCAGTCCCATGGGAGGTGCTGCTGGAGGGAGCCCTCATAGGAGGGGCTGCCCACCTGGTTCTCCTCTGGACTAAGCTGTGCCACTGCATGGAAATCTTGACTTTAAAACGTGAGGAGGGGAAGATGCAGTCGGTAGGATCAGGTACAGAAACACCACAACAAGGTGCTTGTTAAAGTTTTATTAGCCCAAAGCAAGAGAAAACTGTGACCAGGTAACAGCAGGCCTTCAGAGCTGCTGGGTCCAGCATAAAATCACAGGGCTGGCACAGCCCTGCACACACCCCTAGGCTGGATGCTGGTGGGCATGGCCACCTGACCATAAATATGAGGACATTAGCTGTGCTCATCCTCCACCAACTCCCTGGCATGGCCTTCATGAGCACATAAGCTGTTCAGCCTCAGGACAAACTAATGATGACAATCACCAAATGTCAAAACCAAAAACTAATGTGTAATCCACTCTCCATGCACATGCAGCCCCCTCAGATGTGGCACTTATGTGGCACAGCACACAGCATTCCCACAATTTCTTTTTTTTTTTAATTTATCTTTTAATTTTTTACACACTGCATTTTGATTCATTGTACATAAATGGGGTACATCAGTTCATTTCTGAGTTTGTACACAATGTAGATTCATACCATTCGTGTAATCATACATGTACATAGGGTAATGATGTCTTCTCATTCTACCATATTTATACACCCCTCCCTCTCATTTCCTTCTCCATAATCTAAACTTTCCCCATTATTCTTTCCCTCCCCACGCACTACTCTTATTATATATCATTCTCCACTTATCAGGGAAAACATTCAGCCTTGGATTTTTTGAGGGATTGACTTATTTCACTTAGCATGATATTCTCTAATTCCATCCATTTATTTGCAAATGTCATAATAATATTATTCTTTATAGCTGAATAATATTCCATTGTGTGTGTATATATATATATATATATATATATATATATATATACACCACAGTTTCTTTATCAAAGTACTGACCAACACAAGGGGCTAGAAATCTGGATTGTTGAGGCCATGGAGAGGTCTGATCACCATGGTATGGAAGTCCAGGAACCCTGGCCATGAAGTGAGCGTCTGTCTGTATTTCCACTCATTTTTGTATTCTTTCTCACTTTCTGGCTCAGAAAATCTGTCTTGATTACCATAAAACATTCTTGACACTATTCTGTGTTAAGCCTGCCTGCAGGGTTGGGGAGAGAGGGTAACCTAAGGGCCTCATGTCTTGATAAGCTGAACCACACTTGCTCAAGGCTCTATCTCCAGTCCTACTGAATCTGGAGAGCAGTGTGGCACTGACAGCTTGGGGGTTTTTGTCTCACTTCCCTATATACTTGTGTAACTGTGGGATGTGCATTAGCACCATCACCATAAGATGACAAACAGTAATAGACAGCCTCATCCTCATTCTGACCTCTGCTGATGGTCAGGGAGGCCGTTGTCCCTGAGCTGGCCCCAGAGAATCTCTCTGGGATCCCTGAGGGTCGCTCACTATCGTTGTATATTACCCTTACAGGAGTCTGTCCCGGGTGCTGCTGCTGGAACCAGTGTGCATACTTTTTTGAAAGTTCATCACCAGAGCAAGTGATTGTCACTGTCTGTCCCAAGGCCACTGAGACTGATTGTGGCTGAGTCAGCTCATAGGAGTCCACAGAGCCTGCAAAAAAAGAGAGAAGGCAGGTCCTGAGGATGAAAGATCCATATCCTGGGGACCCATTTAATCTATGTGCCAGATGAGCTTAGGGTTTGGGGAAGGTCCAGCTCGTGATCCTATAAAGCCCCCACTGGTAGAGTCTGGGTCAGGCTTGAAGAGATCACCTGTGCAAATCAAGAAGAGAGGGAACAGGAGAAGTGTGCAGGTCATGGTAGAGACACACCAGAACTCTGTCATGACATGCACAACACAGCTGGGTTCTCAACGACCTCTTTTATTCCTTCCAAGATGTTTGTGCAAATGCATGTTTGGTGATCATGCAAATCATGCATCCTCTGTGACCACTAATTATGGGAAGTCACTCAAACCAACTGTGGGGACAGAAGAAGAAAATGAAAACGTGGAGGTTGAGCATTCAACTTTGTCCAAGTTGTTTTGGGCAGAAAATCAGTCTTGACTTTCATGACCTCTGATCACAGTAGCTTTGTAGGAATTCACCCCATGACCACTGTCCCAATTCTCCTAGGCTCATTTTTATATTGGTTCACTTTAGAAGAAATTTTGGCCTTCCAAGAACCTGACTATAGGCTGTGCTGCACCTTTTTGAGAGACCATTTATGAAACCTGACTCAGCAGAAGTTGATCCATGGACAATTTCCTTTCTCATCTCTGCTCAGTGTCTCCCAGGTGCCCTTTTGTCTCATATTTGGCATTTCTTTCACTGTGCTTCCAATTGTAGGGAAAGTTTGTTAGTCAAATTGCAAATGGTGAGGTTTAAAATTTAATCAGCCACCTTTATTTGTGGGTTTGCCACCATTTCTGATCTCAAAATGAGGACATTTGGGATCCCTTGCTTCACAGTATGCAAACCATAGGCAAGTTTATTCTTATTTTTAATCATCCATGTATTTTGTGATGTGATTAAAAGTGCCAGAATTCAGATTCTATGGAGCCAACAGCATTAATCCCTCTGATCTTTGTGAAGGTCATCAGTGTCACAGTTTTCAGGGGTGAGTTCTGGAAGATGGGTTTTTAAGAGTCTCTCAAGCAAGAAGATACTATTACTGGAAAAAGGTGAACTCTGAGTCTGGACTGTAACCTATGGCATTTGACAGTCAATGTCACCTTGAGAGTATCCTCAAGGAGGCTTTGCATACTCCACCCAGCAACAAAGGTCCAAGTGCCCCTTATCTCCATCCAAAATTGCACCTGAGCATAGGACATGCAGCCCGAAGCAAGATTTGAAGAGAAATGGGAAGAAAGGTATGAAGGACTAGGCAGGCATCTTGCAAGTACTAGAATAGAGTCATCACTGGGATAACTTCTGGACAGCAACAAACGGTGCCCTGAGATTAGCAGAAAGCACATGCTGAGGGTAGGACACAGACCCTGTGAACCTCATATTCTTACACTGTTCTCCTTCCTAGAGGTCATAAAATTCAGCTTGGTCTCCCCAGTGAATTTCATCCCAGCACGTGTTTAGCAGACTGACCAACCTGCTTTAGTGCATATCCCAGGTGTGCCTGAGCTCTAGTCAGTGTCTTGGGGTACCCTGTGTTAGACTGATGCTCAGAACGTGGTCACTAAAATCCGGGGCATAGTTTGGACTCTCCTAATGTCCATTTCTAGGACTGAAATAAGACCCCTTTTGGTTCCCAGAGATGGCCTCACTCTTGGACTCTGCCTGTGCTCTTTCCTGGCTGTTTCTGGATGCAGCTCTGCTGCTCCCTGGCTTTTTCTGGATGCAGCTCTGCTGCCCCCTACTGGTTGATGATTCACAGATTCACAGAGAAGGAACTTCCTTGTGACCCCAAAGCCTCTGTCACCAGACCGCCCTTTGTCAGGGTGTCCAGCCTCACTCTGTGATAGGTGTGGCCACCCTACACTGCCCTATGCCTCTCAGATTGGTGGTATTTACAGTGTATGGGTTGGGGGTCATGGTCGACCCAAGCTGTTACTGGTGTTTTATATTTGTTAAAGGGAATCAAATCATCTGTAGCCTTTCTACAAAAATATAATAGTTTAGAGAAACTCTGTTAAACCCTGTGAGGTCTCTGTCTTCACCTAAGAATGCTTCTGAGAACAGGAGCAGCAGCCCTCAGGGCAGATCTTCGTGAAATTGTGAGGACAGAAATGGAAAATGGTGCATGCATCTCTGGAAGTACCCAGAATAGAGAGGTTAGTTCTGGGACAACAATTGGACAAATGGAAAGGTGCTCTGGGAATGAGCAGGTCGCCCAGACAGCCATCGTGGGTGAAGGACACACACCCTCAAGTTCTGTCCTCTCACATGGAACTCCATCCTCGAGGGACTTTGGTGTTGTTTCCCCATTGAGTCACAGGCATCTGCAAAGGCGGACACCTGGGACCTCCTCCAGGGTCTTTTCCAGGTGAGGGCCTCACTGCTTCTAGACTCCTACCAGTGTCCTGAGGAAACACTATGCTTATGATCTTCAGAGTGAGAGCACTGCAGCTCAGGTACATGATGGATTCTCAGGACTTGCAGTACAGGGACTATGATGTGGAGACTTGTTCACCTCTCTGGATGGGCCTTCCCTTGGCCTCCCCTTTTGCTCACCCAGCCTCTCCTGCTTGTTCCGAACTGTAGATCTACTTCACCCTGCTGGTGGAGGACCCTAGAAGTAGCTACCTCCTACAGTTGACTCCAAAGTCCATATCACCTCAAATGGTGTGTTTAGGGCATCCAGATTCATACTCTACTAGCTCTACCTACCTTACCCTGCTAAGTACACTACAGAGAATTAGCATCCAATAAGTGAAATTAGGTGGATGGTGTGCAGTTTCTTTGACCCTGTTCCAGGGTGGAATGCTTGTTTCTTCTACTTTGTTTTCATTAGGGAAAGGAAAGAGCTTGCTTCTCAGCTCTTCTGAAGAAACAGAAAAGTTACAAGAAATATGCTGCCACTCTACAGAGCCAGGATCCTGTGTGTTTACTGCCAGTACTGCTGCTGCCCCCATGGCAATGAGAGATGCTGTGGGGTCATTGGGAGTCCAGGATGTTTTTGTAATAAAACTCAGGAGGATCCTTACATCATCATCAACATCAATCCACACAATTTCTATTACGAATGCTCTTGTTTCATCACAAACATCATAGTTCACAGTCAATGATTTACACGCCAGATTCAGCAGCTGTTTGATAAAACAGGGTCTCATTCTCAGGTGTTCATCCCAGCAGCATTACCTGGTCTGAAATCAGAATCAAGATGCTGTGAGTTTGTTCCTGGGGACAGGACCTGTATGTAGAGAGGGAAGAGATTGGAGCTGGGGAAGAGGGAGAGAAGGCCATAGAGTTGAGGTAGGCAGTTAGGGTAATGGGAGAGAAGGTGAGTCCACAGAAGGAAGGAGGATCTTTGATCTCTTGCTGGGGAGAAAGTAGAGCAAGGAAGGTCAGGTTTCCATTTCTGGCCCAGATCAGGTAACAGAAAACCTTGGCATGTCTTTTGCCTTCATCTGAACACTGAACACAAATTGCCTTTGGGCATTTCCATTCAGGGGCCAAATGTTCTGCAGGATTGTGGCATGAGACCAGCACTTCTCAGCCCTATGTGCTTGTGTGTGTGTGTGTGTGTGTGTGTGTGTGTGTGTGTGCGCATGCGCATGCGCTTGTGCATGTCTGAGAATATCACATACTCCTTTATCTCTCATGATCACTGTCAGCCTGCAGTGAGAGTGCTTTGTGCTGAAAACTGATGCCACCTCTGTCAGCTTCATTATCGGGCCCAGACGGATGAGGGAGTAAATAGTAACTAACTTACTCTCTGTTTCAGGCCATTCCTGAAAATCCATTTTTCAGAGTTGACCCATCAGATTACATGGCTCTTCCTTCCTTAAATTGGAAGATGAAGGAATGAGTTTCCTAATCAAGTTCCATAGTCAGTCTTCTCCATATACTGATTCTCTGAGGCCCACCAGTCTTATGCATTATGTCACAGACATGTGCCAATGCCAAGAAGAACCTTTCTTGAAAGGCCTTCCTACAACCTCCCCAGTGCATATCTTCCTAACTATAACCATGAACTGACAGCTCCGCTTCATAATCATAACTAAACTCCAGTCACACTGAAATTCTTCATACTCCCAAGACTTAGTGTTGTGTGATTACAGATTTTCTGTGGTTTTGGGAGCTAGCAGTTACAGTCAATAAAAATGCTCATGTTCCAAAGGAATCAGCTGAGTCTGGAGAGGTCCATGTATTTCCCCCTATTTTTCAGGAATATGAGGACAGGACAGGAATAGAAATATAAATTTCATGTGTCAGGCTATCACCTGTCAATGTGACCAGGGCAGAAAGGAGGCCTAGAAAGAAAACTGGCAGATTTTCTCTCACTTTCCTGCCTGACTAAATCACTAAGAGCAGGATGCTAATCCTACACATGATGGTAATAGACAGCATCCTATCTGACATGAGCCCTGGTTGAGTTTCCTGAGTTGGAGTCAGAAACGTTATCAGTGAACACTGAGGGACTGTTGTCATCATTATAGGTGACCACACAGGACCTGTCCTAGCTTCTGCTGGCACCAGGGATGCTTTTACTATCAATGATGCTGCCTGTTCTCATGATCCCAGCTCTCTGTCTTGATATCATTGACACCAAGGTGACTGCGTCAGCAAGTATGAGCCCAAAATGGGAGAGAAGGAGAGGTGGCACTGGAGATGAAGGACACTTCCCAAGAGATGGCCTGGGAGACCTCAGAGAAGTTGAGGGTTTACATGGCAGCCCCTAACATCAGCATCAGTCCCCCGTGGTTCATGAACTATTAGAGCATGGAGCCTTAGAACACTTGAGCAGGTACACATTCTGAGGCTTACAGAGCCAGTGAGCACAGTGTGTGAATTTCATTCTCACAGTCCCCATCCTGCAGCAGATTCTGAGCATCTTTCACACCATAGGTATGCAACCCTGCTGAGCTGAGTCAGGGCCAGGCTGGTCCCACAAACCTTGTCTGTGTGGGTAGACTGTGATCCTGGTGAAGCAACTGTGCAGGGAGCCAGGAGTTTGGGAAAGAGGGGCATCCAGGTCATGCAGGAGGGATCCTGAAGCTGCTTCCTTAGGTCAAGCTGAGTTGATTTCTACCATGCCTCTTATCCTCTTCCTGGGAGAGCTATCTAATATGGTAAATCAGGAGACCAGTGTTGCTGCTGGTGGAGGCTGTTGTATGCAAATCAGCACTCAGTCCCAGGAACACAGAAATGTTAAGAGCAGCCTTGTAGACCCCTTCTTGGACCACAGAAGTCTATTTGCCTTGCTGATCCTAGAGTCTGGGTAGACACATCTCCCCTAAATTTGTTCTTTTTTTAGATTGGAGTACCAGGATAAAACTCAGGGACTCTCGAACTCTGAGCCTCGTTCCCAGTCCTATTTTGTATTTTACGTAGAGACAGCATCTCATTGAGTTGCTTAGTGCCTCACTTTTGCTGAGGCTGTCGTTGAAATCTTGATCCACCTGCCTCAGTCTCCCAAGCTGCTGGGATTACAGGTGTGCACCACCATGTCTCATCTAATCTGTGTTCTTGCCTTGCTTCTGGGTTCATCTGTCTACCCCGAGCTCAGAAGTAAGTATGCCTGTGTTTTCTGAACCCAGGCTTACTCAGGGGTAAGTCAGTACATTAGAAGATATATAGCCTAAAAAGAAAGAGAAGGAGAGTTCCTGCCCATATCTTAGCTCTTGAGCTGCATGATAGGAATAAAATTCCTCTGTGACAACATGTTCATGAAAGTTTAATGTCCAATGACATGTTATAACTGTCTCTGTTTTGAGATCCTCATGTAAATCTTGGGTGCTTTGCTTCCATCTCAAGCACATTCTGGGCAGGTTCCATACTCTGTGCTTCAATACTGCCCAAGAGTTACAGATTCACCAGGAATGATGGCCTAGGAGGAAATGAGGAGCCAGTTCCTCTACCACATTAACAGATAAATCGTATGATTCAGAAAGTTAGAGACACAGAAACCAAAGAGTCTTTTATGTGTCAATGACAATGTTGTAGGAAAATGAAACATTTTCCACCAGTTCGAAGGTCATGTTCAATAACCTCCTTGCATTATGGAACCAATTCATTATAGAACCCTAAAATTCAAACTCAGTTCATTCCCATGTGGCTTTGTCAGATGGGCCCTGATATTCCTGGTGTGCTCTCCACATTGGCTGCTGGTAGCTCAAGGAAGACCTTGGACAATATGTGGATTCAAAGCCTTCTACTCAGCTCTGGCATTTCTTGATGTTCTGCTGTCCCTAGGGGAGGAATTTGTCTTCTCTGTGTGTCCCCTTCCTGCAAAGTTCAGGCATGAGAGGATCAAATTACACAGAAAACCTTGAATATCTAGAGGAGGAAGGTCAGTACCCATTCCATATATATCCATAGTCAGGATACCTGGAACAGGAATTAAGGTGTACAAATGGGAGTGACTCCACCCTCCATTATTTTCCACAATTGTTCCTAGTGACCCTCGAGCACAATGTTTACTTCCCTTCTCTGTGACTTACCTGATGCTCATGTAGTGTAGGGGTCTCATTTCCAGAAGGGGGATGCTTCCCAAGGAGATTCAACAGTGGTTCAGTTGAACTCACCCAGGGCCTCCTTTTGCCTAGTCATGACAGGTAATCATTGGGTCAAGGTAGTTTACTGAGGGGTGATTGATCTTGACCACAAAGTGGTCAAACGGTGAGGAATATGGAATACAGGACAGTAGCATTTTCTAATGGTGGTCAAATAAAGGAAATGAGTATAGAAAAATTAAACTGAACTGTTAGCCACTGATTCCTTTCAAGAATAACATACATGGTTTCTATGGGTAAAAAGTGTTTTCCTTTTTCTGACATAAATAACACCGAGTATATAGTAATCAAATAATTTTGTTCACTTCCCTGTCTCATCACACCATCATCTAAGATAAGGAATAAATTAACACTATTTAAATTTCTATTTCAGTTTTTACATTATGAGATAACAAAGAGGAAGAAAAATGAAGATGCTAGAAGACAAAAAAGAATCTTGTCCCTTCTTTGGGTAATCAGTCAGTGTGTTCCTGCCTGTGGGCCAATTTTATAATATGACTTGGACCATTGTTGTCATTATTGTGTTTATGTGGAGATTGCATTGCTCATGGACACAGGGGTGGATTTTATGTTGTCACATTGATGCTGCTTTTGTAAGTGTCTAATTTGACAGGCTGAACTCTAGTAATGGATTTGATGTTGATAGAAAAACTTGGGAAATGAAAATGATTTTTCTGATGAATGCGGAGTATAAAAGTGAATTGGATGCTCTCTGTAATACATACCTGTGGGTGTACATCTGCACAGTCTCTGTGCAAACTGAGTCTATTCCTAGATTGACCTCCAAGATGACTCTGAACCTACCACACTATTTTGTAACTCAGAGTACTTAGTAATCTGGCTCTGCTTTAATTTTTCAGTGATCAACAATCATTGGACATAGCTAGTCATTTGGACATTTATGCTGGGAATTAGAAGCTATGCATGCATTTTGGGTATAGTGTGGCCTCCAAGTTTCCTGAATTCCCTTGTTGTGGACAGTGGCTCTCCTTTCATTGGGTGTCCATCTCTACAGGAGCTCTGGAGGGGGCGTGCCTTCAGGACATAACAAATAGGGGCAGGGTCCTGGGTTTATGGCTCCAGGCAGTCATTAAACTGAAGCTCTCTGAGAAGAACGTGACCCTGTGGAACCAAAAACACTTTGCTTAAAGGCACCTCTGTGAGGTGCCAGGACTAGGAGTTTTGTGGGTGGGGAAGTAGGTAAGTACATTCCATAGTGTCCATTACAGTAGTTGGTGTTGCTCAGGATCCCAGGCTACCAATGGAACACAAGGCTTCAGGAGTTGAGATTAGCTATACAGTTCAAGGGAATAATCTAGAATATTTGGTCTGTGCAGTAACGATGTCATATTTTGGACCAACTATCCTCAACATGTGCCATCAGGGACCATGGAGGACATGCTACACATGGAAAGCATTAATTTTTATTCTAAATCCTCAATGTAAATTTTAATATACCCCAACTCAATCTGATCTTTCCTTGATTTGTATGAAATGAAAACAGAGACCAACATACTAGATTCTCTGGTTTATTAAATAGACTTGGAGGTTCAGATAAGTATACACAAACAATATAGTTGTCATGAGAATAGACAGATGACTCAATCTATGTGTCTATCCCTTTGGTTCCATTTTCCTCCACACAACCTGGCTCAGAAAACCCCAGGAAAGCCTAGTTCTGACAAGCCTACATCTACCCTGATCCAACTTCTGCAGAGCCTGGCTAAGAAGCTGGAGGAAAGGGCAGCTTGGGTGTCTCAGATCTGGGTGAGCTGGGCCACAAGTGCCCCTGGTTTTCTCTCTGGTTCTCCTGGAACAGGGTGAAATGTGTGGCATAGATATGAGCAGGTGTTTGCATCTCAGTTTCCCAACTGCCTGAGTCACCATGAGCATCATTAGTGTTATTCCACACCTGAAATCAGCCTCATCCCCCACCTGAGTCCTGCTGATGGCAAGGGAGGCCATATTCCCTGAATCGGACTGAGAGATTCAGTCAGGGATCCCTGAGGCCTGGTTGCTCTCACCATAAGTGATCACCATAGGAGTCAGACCTGGCTTTTGCTGGTACCAGTGCACAGCATATTCATTGGCTAGGTTGTCTCCAGAGCAGATGATTGTGCTCTGTCCCAGAGCAACTGCGACTGAGGCTGGCTGTGTCAGTTCAAAGACAGCCACAGAGCCTGTAAGAAAGGAGACAAGAGGGTTCCTAATGATGAAGGATCATTCCCAGAGTTCCATCCTGACACTCTGCCTGGACTAAGTCAGGATATGGGGTGGCCTCAGTTGAGGGTCCTGCATTGACTAAGCCTGAAAACAGGACTGAGCATGTTACCTGTTCAGAGATTCAGGGGAGCAAGAAAGGGATCCTGGCCATGGTTGAAAGTACCCTGATCTCAAAGGCCTGATATCCAGAGCACACCTAGATTCTCCTAGTCCTTTTATGTGCTTTCATGATTTTGGGGGAAAATTTGTTTCTCCCTTTGGCAGCACACTGGGGACTACTAGGGAGTCTGCTTCTAAGTACTGGGGCTCAAGAGAAGACTAAGGGGAATGGTGAAACCTCAACTACCTCCATCTGCTCTTTGAGGCATGGAATCAGATTTAATCTCCAGGAACCCAAGTCAGAGTCACCTCCCAGGAATTGACCCATGACAAGTGTCCTGACTCTCCTGGGCTACTTTATCTGCTGGGCCCAACTCAGTAAACTGTTGACCTTCCAGGAGCCTGGCGCAGACTGACCTGGGCAGCTGAGACCACTGATAACTTCTGACTCAGCAAAAGGTACAACTTAGACCTGTCACCTTGTTCTCTTACACTCTGGGTCATCCAATTAACTTACATTCCCTCATCACCATTCCATGATAATGTGACAGTGTTATATTTCATTCATTTTGTGAAATCACTTAATATATGGCATTCCTCTTGTCCATCAATGTTCTGCTTTTGTGGATTCTCCACATTATCTAATCTCATTTTTAAGTTGCATTTGCTCCCTTCTTTGACAGCCTCCTTCCCACAAGAGAATGTCAACTGGCACTGGAAATTCTGTTCTTTTTTTTTTTTTCCTTCTCATTGCTTCAGTGTTGTATATAATATAGTTAAATGCCAGAAACTAGACTTGCATAAGAAATGCACTGAATCCTCTTAGTTTCTGTGAATTGTGTCAGCATCCAGGATGCGCAGAGCTAAGTTCTTGAGGGTGCATGGTCAGGCGTCCATCCAATCTGGGGGATAATGTCATTAAACCAAATAAGCCTCATTGTCAGAGCATTAATCAGAGGCAGATGACAGTTCATATCACTCTACAGAGTTTTCTAAAGGAGTGTGTGTGTTGTCCATGGTCCTGAGAGGTCTCCCCTCGACTTGAGATTCTACCTGCACACAGGAACTGCAGCCCTGCTGGCTGATTTGCTTGGAGGTCAGAAAAGAGTCCAACAAGTAAGCAAGGGTCATGGACATGCCCTGATGATAGGATTTAGTCCTGGAACCACTGCTGTACAGAAAGGGATCATGCCTGAGAGTGGGCAGGAGGCCTAGGCAGCCATACTGAGTGAAGGACACACGTTGTGGGATCATCACCCTCTCACAATGAGCTGTCCCTGGAGCACCTGAACTTGGGATGTTCACCGCAGTAACTAAGAGCCCTGCAGGCATTGCTTAGGATGACACCTGGGACCAGACTCCTCATTTCCCAGGTGGGGCCTTCACTGAATCCCAGCTCCTACCAGTGTCATAGGCACTATGCTCATGTGACATTTTGTGATTCTAACCCTTGGAACATGGTCACTGCAGCCCGGGCTTAGAATGGACTTTTGTCATTTCCAGTGGAAGAACTAACCGTGTACCCTGGTTGGCCCCTTGACTGGGCTTCCTATTGGGACCTCCCTGGGCAGTCTTAGGCTCTCAGCTGGCTGCTCCTGGTTACAGCTCTGGTGTCCCCAGCTGGTGGAGACTCTATAGACCTTTCCTTCTCACAGGTTGCTACAAATCCCTGTCATATAGAATGGTGTGAACAGGAAGTCTAGCCTCACTCTGTGCCAGCTGCCTCTGTCTAGTCCTGTCCAGCGGAACTCCTAGAATTGGATCTGCAGTGCTCAGGCAGTTTCAGGACCTGTGACTCATTCCCAGTTTGATAGTTCACTCTCTAGTGCTGTCTTCTTCACAGAAAGAAAAGGAGACAGTTTTATCTACAACTCTTCTGAAGAAAGAGAAAAAGAGAGAGAGAAAGAAAGAAAGAAAGAAAGAAAGAAAGAAAGAAAGAAAGAAAGAAAGAAAGAAAGAAAATAAAGAATACAAGTGTGCATAATATAAAAGATATTCTCTGGTGGGGGCTGTGTATTTACAACCACATGTGGTGCACACTCCCAACAATAAGAACAGCTGTGGAGTCAGTGGGACCACAGGAGATCTGGCAATAATTCTCATTAATGTCTGTACATCATGGTTGTCATCATCACTGTCATTACCATCATTTATACAGCTAAGATTTCTATTTCATCCACCACCTCAAATTCAAGCTTGTGAATTTTACATTAGCTTTAGGATCCCTTTTGATAAAACCCAGAATCTCCTACTTGATCAGGTTCCAGGAAAACTGTTCCCACCACTGACAAAACAAGCCTCTGACTGAGCCCCATTCCTTGCTTTCCCAGAGCAGATCTACCACAAATTCCAGGAACTGGGGCTCCTTCCTGAGAACCCAGAAAGCCCAGTTTTATAGTAAGACTGACTCATGCTTTGTGTAACTTATGTCTGAAAAATAAGTTTCCTAAGATCAGTGAAGGTGTCCCCAATTCACATCAGGTAACACTGAGGCCCAGAGAACTTCAGTTTCAGATAAGGTGAGACTTCATCATTGTCAAGGGCAGAAGTTGACCCAGGCATCCTCAATTCTAGTTCCAGGCTCTTTGTGGCACAACTTGACCAGGATGGGAGGGGTACTATTTGGGCCAGTGCAGGTCCCAGGATTTGCAACCCATAGATTATGGTCTGGACATCTCCAGGAGCCCACCTCAGCCAGAAGGTGAGAGTGTTGAGGAACGTGGCTCAGATGAGAGCTGAGGAATCTGTGGAGAGTACAGAGGCTGCTCTGCTCTTCAGGGTTGGTCTGGCTCCTCCTGGTTCTCTCTGCAGTACAGCCTGCACCCCTCTCTGCCGGAGATATGAGTGAAACTTCTATTGGGAAATGTGGGACTCAGAAGATCCCAGGAGCTAGAGGTTGATGATTCCGTTGAGCTCATTCTCAGTGCTTTATCCCCTGAAACATGCCCAGGGTAGAACTCAGGGCCTGATTTTGGGTTCTCTGGATGGAGATGAAACTAGCTACAGGGCCTGGGTTGGTTACCCATGCAGACAGGGGCAGGAGAGGTATTCAGGTCATTGTGGAGTTGCCCCAGAGCTCTGTCCTCTGTTCTGCTCCCAGGAAGGATGGGGCTCTGAGGTTAATAACCTGGACTGAGGTAGGTGCTATTGTACATAGTTCCAGGATATCTTCCAGCACCTATTCTAGGACCACACTGACCCTGTACAAGACATAATGGTACTGTGGCCATGGCTTAATTGGGAAGAAACATTGTTGCATAAAGAATAATAAACAAATTATCCACATATTTCAGATTTTTCTCTTTCAAAACTGCCTGCATTTCATATTGGTTAGTCATTGTGGAACTTAATCTCCTTACAAGCATTTCAGTGAATGAATGAGTAAACAAATGCACAATACTCATTTCTCAATATTCAGATTGACCTCAGAGTTTTGGTTTGTGTCGTCAGTTGTTGAGACCCCATGAGTAATGAGGATGGAGTTAGACAATATCAATCGAATGTTAAAGGTGCTTTATTTGTGTAGGAGATTTGGGCAGATGATGTCAGGTTCGTAAAGCCAGAGGCATCCAAGACGACTTCAGAGGTCCTCTTCTGAGTCTGGGGTGGTCCTGGGGCTTGCTAAGTGGTCCAGCCATGCTGGTGTAGGGCATAGGACATAGCCATCAAGGGGCTAGAGCCAGTCCTCTGGCACCTCCCTGACTGTGGAAGAGGCTGACAACCTCTGGGGCTGTTTGCTGTGGTGTCCTGATGGCTGTTCTGCATCTGGGTGGGAAGAGAAGTTTCTGGCCATGTGTCTAGGCCTAGTCTCCTCTGCAGGGTCTGGAAAGGAGCAGAGGGAGAGGCCTGGGTGTGCAGAGGGGAGAGCTTGGGACTGGAAGCAGTGGAGGGGAGATCAGAGAGGGGAGGGAGGAGTGAGGGTGGTGTGAGATTAGGGGACCTGCAGAAGGTGGGAGAAGGCTGGACGTGCTCAGGTAAGGAGCTGGTGCAGGGAGGGCCAGACTCCAACCCAGGCAGCCACTGGCCAGTGGGGGAGGGGCATTCACTCTCTCTGGACCCCAACTCAGCACATCTCTGGGAAATCCCTCACAGAGTCCTTTCTCTCCCAGGTAGGTGATACCTGCAGGACTGGGGTGGCTGACTCAGCACGTCTCAGCTTTACTCCTGGAGATGTATCTGTTTCCCTGTGGGATACTCTTCCCTCCTCCCTGTCTCATGACCACTGTCATTCTGCAGTGAGTGCTGTTGATGCTGATGACTGAGTCCAACTGAGTCAGCTCCACTGTGGGAGCCAGGACATGTGTGTTCAGGAGCATGAGGGAGTAAGTAGTATCTAAGTCACTCTTTGCTTTAGGACCATCCTGAAAAACACTTATCCAGAGAAGTTGGCCACACTGAACTTACAGTTTTCACTTGGGCAAGTTGTTGTGTTATCAGGTAATTGGTTGGTAATTAAGATTCACTTAAGAACAAGATTCTTTCCACCATGTCCTCTGCCCTTTTGCTATTATGCCTCAGTGTTATGGACCACACTACATGGACAATGACCAAACAGACCCCATTTTACCCTGAGACTCCATGTCATTTAAGAAATGCTTCTCCCATGAGAAAACTCTTTCTCTGTCATCCTGATCCTGATTAAACACAAATGTTTCTCTTCTTCTTATAGAATGTAAAATTGTTCATTTTGGTGTTCATTTTTCATGGAAAATGTATCCTATCAGAGAATGATTGCTTACACATTAGTAACTGTTGTGGTTTAAAATGAACTTAAATTTGTTTCAATTAATTATATGTGACAATAGAATGCACTTTGGTACATCATATATAACAGAGTTTAATTTCTTGTTCTTCTGGTTACATATGATGTGGGATCTCACTGTTCATATAGTTATGTATGTACATAGGGTAATAATGTCTGAATCATTCTACTATCCTGCCTACTCCATAGCCTCTCCTCTCCATACACTCACCTCTACCTAATCTAAAAACTCTATTCTTCCCTAACCAGCCTCCTCATTGTTAATCAGCATCTGCATATCAGAGAAAACATTTGACTTTTGGTGTTTTGGGATGAGTTTATTTCGCTTAGCATGATATTCTTGAGCTCCAAACATTTACAAATAAATACCATACTTTCATTCTTCTTCCAGGCTGAGTAATATTCCAGTGTGTGTGTGTGTGTGTGTGTGTGTGTGTGTGTGTGTGTGTTACATGTCTTATCCATTCATCTGTCAAAGGGCATCTAGGTTTTTTCCCATAGTTCAGCTAATGTGAATTGAGCTGCTGTAAACATTGATGTGACTCTACCAGTGTAATATGTTGATTAAAAGTCCTTTGGGTGTAAACTGAGAAGGGAGGTAGCTGGGTCAAATGGGGGTTCTATTTCAACTTTTCTGAGAATTCTCCATACTGCTTTCCAGAGTTGTTGCTCCCACTTGGTGTCCCACCAACAGCTTATGAGTGTGCGTTATTACCTCATCTTTGCCAACAGTTATTATTGTTTGTATTCTTGATAATTGCTATTCTGACTGGAGTGAGATGAAATCTTAGGGTAGTTTTGATTTGCATTTCTCTAATTGCTAAAGATACTGAACATTTTTTCATATATTTGTTGATTGATTGTATTTCTTCTTCCATGAAATGTCTGTTCAGTTTTTTAGCACATGGTGTCAGTGGGACCCACTTCCCCTTTTGCTTATGATTTTATATCACATGATGTTTGTAGATTTGAATCATAGCAACAGCCACTTATGGATAATATACTGACATGTCTTACTTATGGTATAAAACCTGTACTCTAACCCCTGGAGGTGTTGAGGAGTGTAGATTTTTTCTGCCCTGGTCCTGCCAGGAGGTGAGTAAAGATGGTTTCACCTCCTGCTTTATGATGGACCCAGTGATTGATTCCATTCCTGTCATAACAAGAGATACCACTGAATTCTACCTAGTTTCTTCTAGCTAGACTCACGATTTTTCCAAAGACTTAATCCCACCCCAACTCACCTGCTGCTGCTTTTGCCACTCTCCCTGTCCTTGCTCCTTAAGCTGCAACAATGGGAGGAGATGGGAGCTAGTTGACCATCCACCATTGGGCCCTCTGTAATCAGGGAGGAGTTGGGTAGCCACAGCAGTAGACAGAAAGCAGCAGACTTCCTCATCAGCTTCTTTAGGGTACCTTTTACATTCTAGAATCTTCTAACATAAAATCCTGGGTGTTTGAGAAGTGAGGTCACTGGTTTCTGTGATGGATAATAGCTACTAAGTAGGAGGTCTCTGCACCTTGCTCACCATGCTAGCACTCAGTACAAACAGGATGCCCACGTTCTGGATAGTGCTCCATGTTTCTCCATTCCCCTCTTGGACTCTGGTGTGTTTCCTCTGTTACATCTCTGGATTTCCCTGTATACCTGGGCATCAATGTGTCCAGTGTCCTGCTCATCACCCTGTTAACAAAACCTCCTTCATGGACACTGCCCATGTATACAGTTAGCCATATTTTAGGTCCTGCAGATCGATCCTCATGGCATCTGAAATGGTTGGGCTCTCACTTCTGGGTGGAAAGCCATGTGCTGGGAGGAAGTCTAATTCCCCCACTGGAGGAATGTGCACCATCTTGTGAAGCCAGGGAGTGATGGGGCATCAGCTGTCCAGGTGTCAACCTGGACTTTCTGAAACCATGTTTCTGAGGAAGACCAAGATTTAGCACAAGGGGGCTGCCTGACTGTGCTGATGGGATAGGTCTTGGTGGCAGTACAATGTCATTGTCATTCAAAAACCTACATGTATACAAACAGTAAATAAATGATAGAAAGAAAACAAAAGGACAGACAAGGACATGCACCTTATTGATTGAAAACTTTGTGCTATTCTTCATTCTTTCACTCCCAAGCCAGTTCTGTCTCTCAGGCCTGACCCTTACCAAGATGTCTTCCCAGGGCTGCCACTCTCAAATTTCTGATAAAACTGCAAATTTTCAAATGGAATTTTAAAGTTACTGAAAATCCACCCACTTTTGAAAATTGCCCATGCACTGTTATTTCACCCACAAATACATCCATCTTTATAATCATTTCAGTGAAGGGAGATACAAAAACTAAAATGAAAGGTACTTTCCCAGCAATGTTGTGTACTATTAATAATCAGAGACCACAATAGTCTAATGATCCCAAGAATTCCCAACCACCATAAGCTGTTTTGTGATCACCAGACTGATGTCACCCTCACACCCTTTTCCATGCCTACCTCTCATCAAGTTTCCTTTAAACAAAGAGGCTGAGAATTGCCAAAGTATCTCATGTTCTCCAGATGGACCATAGTCTTCCTTGAATATTTATTTTTCACTTTCCTAAATTATTCTGTTGGCCTCTAATTCATGAGTCCTTTAACTCATTTCAGCAACATATTTTTTGAATCCCCACTAATCATGAATTGAGGTCCCCTCTTTTGTAACTCCTCACATGCACATGAGCATATGTGTACACTCACATGCTCACACACACACACACACACACACACACCCATACAAACAGAATGTCATGGAAAATAAACTGGAGAACTATATGTGTTGACTAATTATATGTATCAAGACAGGGTTCCCAAATACAGTAAAATAGTATTCTAGAATCTGTGCTCCCTGTGATCCTGCCCACAAACCTGCTGACATGCATATTCTTTCCTTCTGGACATAGCTCTGTACTCATTCCTAAGATCAAGTCACCTGTCCTGTCTCCTTTGAGAGCCAAGTGTTTTCTGCTGGATACTGAAAAATTAAAAATGGCTGTGTTCTGTTCTAGAGAGAGAAGAGTCAGACATCAAAATTTGATAGAGTACCCTTTTCTTTACAGACAAAGACCCTGGATTGATTATATGGATAAAAATATTTTTTGGAAAAATATTGCACTCACAAGACTACCAATTCAGACAGATTCTATTCTGAGTCTTGTAATGATATGCTTTCTTAAAGATTTAGAGCTTAGTGATAATCCCCTCTGTGATATCCCCCTAACAACCAAGCATGTAGCCTCATATATGGATCGACCTCCTAACCAGGTCAGAGTCTTCCAAAACAACTTGCTTAATGCAATGTTCAACTGAAGGCTGTTCAAAATCATGTTCCTTTAACTGTTGATCCCCATTTTCTCTTTAAAAACCCAAGTGTGACTTTGTCTTGAAGGAACACTTGTTTGGTTTCTAATTGAAACTCTATTTCCTGATTTGCAAATCTATTCTGTATCTGAATATAATCTGGTTTACTTGGGGATCAACCTTATTTATCATTTCTTGGTTTGCAATCCTCAGTTTTGAGTGGATTCTCCTACACTCACTGGTGAATAGGTACTGCCATAATTGCAGCAGTTAACTCAATTTTCACCCACGAAATCCTCCATCATTTTCCCTTCGACCAGAATTCAAGAGTTCCAGATGGATTCCAAAGCGTAGTGGAAGTCTAGGACATGTGATCATCTCAGTCCAACCATTTGCTCAATCATGAATTTTCCGTGTGCTGATTTCATGTCTCATAGCATTGTCCTCACAACCTGATATTGAAGAAATAGAATATTATGTTGTTAAATTGACCATAATTATGACCTCTGATGCCTCTCCATAGGAATTTCCATGGAGCAGAGTTGCAGAATAAGGGAGTTTGCAAGGAGAAAAGTGATGGGTCTCAGAGATCTGGAGAGGGACGTGAGGCTGTAACTCAAAGTCCCTGAGGAGAAAGTGGGACTGTAGAAAAGTTTTGGCTTTACTTCTCCGTTGCCTGTGTCACAGTGTCTTAGCCTCCCTGGCATCATTGTATGCTTCTCTTCAAAGTAGCTCTCAGCCTCATCCTTAGCCATGATGTAGGCAATGTAAGTAGCACTTAGCTATAGAACTGGAGCCTGTGAAGGCATCAGAGATTCCATCCTCCTTGCTGTGGCTGCCAACACTGTTCACTTTCATTACATGCTAAGGATTTTTTCCTGGCCTCTTCTGATATCAGTAAATAAATGTATTTCTGTTTTCACTGCACAAGATTCAGGTGAATGTGTCTACAGCTCCCAGAGGGACAGATGCAGATGGGGACTAGATCAGCACACACAGGGCACAAAGACCTGGGAACATACAAGTTCATGGGTGACACTGATGGCTCAAAAGAATGGGAAAAACCTTCCCTTAGGATCTTTGGAGGGAAATACTGAGCCGGTCCCCAGATACCTTTGAGATCTTCTGACCTGTGGAGAAACCAAGTGGCAGGAGGTAAATGTGAAGCCAGTCCATGGCAGGGAGGTGCTTCCAAGCACTCTGCCCTGAGGCTGCCCAGCTGGGCCTGGACTAGGCAAGACTCCCTTTTATCCTGTCTTCTTGCAGGTAGAGAAGGGAGGAGCAGTGGATGCTGGTTTGTTCTTCTCTTCCCCAACTTGTTTGTGCTCTTGGACAGGGAAAGGGACACTTCCTCTGCTCCTTCCATTGCATGTTACAAACAAAAACTTCTAGACCTATGAGAGGAGACTGGTATCTGGACCTGAAAGCATAATGAGATGTCATAGGACCATGCATAAGAACACAGGCTCTAGGGCTTCAAGACCTGGAATGTACTTCTGGGTCAGCCCCTTTCAAGCTTTCAACTCAGGCAAGGTCCTTCTGCTCTGGGAGCCTTCCCTTCCACATCTCTGATAAGAATTACGTTTGCATCAGAGGGGTGTTGTGTTTCAATGACATAATTCTTGGGAAATGCTGGATTCATGCATATGCTCCAGTGAACTCAGAGGCAGAGATGGTCATAGTCTGTGTAATGATTAAAGGAAGGTCCATCCTAACAGCCTACTGTTCTACTTAGAGGGTTTTATGTGGCAGGTACCTGGCCCTGGTCCTCAGTAACACCAACAAGATGTATCCCTGAATAACTAAAGTAACTGGTTTGTCTTGTCACCATTCTATGATGAGTGTCAACTCTTTTCTAGTTGGTTGTCTTTGTTAATGCTGTCTGTGAGAACCTAGTACTGGGAGGATGTCCTTAGATCTGCAAGAACTAGAAACATGATCAACAAGGCTTTAGGAAATTTTTGTGCCTTTCACCTGCTCAAATGGACCAAGGAGTTGACGGTCACTTCTTATGGCAACCCAGGAACCATGACTGCCAGATATAAGAATCCCTCTGATTGTACTTCCACTCTGGCCATCACCCCACTTATCAAACTTTGGACTGGAAAGCAGCAGTTCACTCTGGTCCTGACTGCCATAAATCTTCCCATGATCCCTGCCACCCCTGCAGAGAACTAGAGAGCTGTGAGGAAAGGGAAGCCTTTCCTCAAGTCTGGGTAAGCTGAGCCAAGCTTGCACATGACTTGACTCCATTCCTTCTAGAGCTAGAAGAAAGTAACATTGACAGTGAGGGAGTTTGTGTCTCACTTCAAATCTATGTGTTAGGGTGAGATGAGAACCACTGTTGATGCATGACTAACAGTAACAGCCTCATTCTTGGGTTGGGTTCTGTCAACAGACAGGGTGGCTGTTGTCCCCTAGCTGGAGCCAAACTATCTCTCAGGGATATGTGAAGGCTACTCTATATGTATATCATTTGAGCAGGGGTCTGACCTGGCATATGCTGGCTCCAATGTGTGTATTCTTTTGGCAGTGCATTGCCAGAGCAGCGGGTTATTGCTATCTGTCTCAGGGGTTCTACAACAGGACATCTGAGTGAGCTCTTAGGAGGCCAAAGATCCTTCAGGAGAGGAGAGGAGGACGTCCTGAGGATGTAGGATCCATTCTGAGTAACCCCACTTAGACTGCGTCTGGTTTGAGCACAGTGTTTGTTACCAGTCACAGCTCAGAATACTCTGAGAGCTGAGCCTAGGGACAGGACACAGGCACATCACTTATACAAAGAGTGAGAAAGTGAATAGGAGAGGGGTCCCAGAGATGTCCCAGAGCTCTGTGTTTTGAAATCTACAGCACAGCTGGTCTCCCCATGGTCTCTCTGAGGTCTTTTGGGACTTTAAGTGTTTGTTTACAATGAAAATTCTCTCTTCACTGTTTGTAGCTAACATTCTAACCAAATATGGGGTAGTACAGGGGAATAAAGAGGAGGGATAGAGCCCCAATTTCCTCCAGAAGCTCTAGGCAGAAAATCAACCTCATACTCCAAGGTCACTCACACAGTAACCTTCCAGATTTTGATCTGTGACCATCTTCCTACTTTCTTAGTGCTATGATTTTTGTCCTGGGCCGAGCTCAGCAGAACTATTAACCTTACAGGATCCTGGCCATGGGCTGAGCTGGAACCCTCTGAGGTTTTTGAGGACTAATGAGAGCAGAAGGTGGACCACTGATTCATATGTTCCCCTTCCTTCTCCTCTCTGGAACTCCAAATGAAGTTTGGTCCCACCCTGGTCATTTCAAATGTGACACTGTCATTAGAATTGTTGCTAAATCATTTCACACATCACATTTTGTTTGGTAAAGGAACACCTGATGTGTGGACTTATAACAACTTGCAGTCTTATTTCATGGTATTCTCTCTCTTCTATAATAGCCTCCTTCTACAATACACTGACAACTGGTATCAGGAATTTATTCTTAATTTTTCTTTTCTGCAAAAATTTTTTACATAGTCTTATTACTAGTTCCAGAAGCCAGAGCTGCTGGAAAAAAATCTGAAATCCCTGTGGTCTCCTCAAATGTTAAGGTCACAGTTGTACATGGATGATCTCTGGAGGGTGGGTGGATGAAGTTCCCTTTAGCAAAGAGGATCCTTTCACTGAACCAGGTTCAGGCCCATGGTTGTACCTGAGGCCCTGAGGCAAGTGAGATTCCAGAATACTCTGCAAAGTTTCCTTAATGAGGTTGTTCAGATTCTTCATTTGAAACACTCCCTGCATTTTTAAGTAGTGCATCTATTCTTGAGAAATTTAGACTCTCATTTTTACAGGCATATACAGTTAAATGAAAGAAGAAATAGTCATTTTTTGATTTTTTTTTATATACTCAATTATCAAGTTCACATGAGTAATGAGGAGGATTCAGCGTTCAATACCCATGGAATGATGAAGGACCTTTAGTCTTGGCGGTTTGAATGGAGTGAAGTCTTGCTAGTAGGAGGCATCTAAGATGACTTCATGTTCCATCAGAAGCTGGAATGGATCTGGATTTCCTGGAAGTTTTACTGCACTATTTCAGAAGCCAGTGAGTGGGTCTCAGGGAACTCAGGTCAGTCTTCTGGCACCTACTTAGTTGTGGAGGAGGTTGACCTTCCCAAGGTTGTTTGCTCCGGTGCCCCATTGTCTTCCCTGAATCTGATGGGGACAGAAGACTCTGGCTATGACTCTGGGTCTGTCCTAGGCAGGGCCTGACATGGAGTAGAGGAACCACCCTGGGCTTGCAAAGGGGAAACCTTGGAATAGGGGACAGTGCAAGGGGAGACCATGGATGAAGGGGTGGCATGATGAGAGAGGGTTGCTACAGAGGAAAGGAGGATACAGAAAACACTGCTGTGAAGGAACTTCCCTGCTAGACTTCACTGTAGCCCAGGAAGTCATGGACTTGGAAGGGCATTGCCTCCAACTGGAACCCTCCCACGGACACCACTGGGAGACTCTCACATTGTCATTTCTATCCCAGTGGAGACTCCTACAGAACTGGGATGGTTGACCCCGTACCTCCCTTCCCTCTACGTTGAGACATGAGTTTCTATTTCCCTATGGAAATGTCACATGCTCCCCTCTCTAATGGTCACTGTCATCCTGCAGAGAGTGTTTGTTGGGGCTGAAGACTGAGGTCACCAGTGTCAGTTTCACTGTTGAACTCAGGACACTTCTGTTCAGGAAGATGAGGGAGTAAATTATAATTCTTTTCTTGGGAACATTCTTGAAAACTGATTTCCCAGGTAAACAACTGGGTTCACTGAAGAAATAGTTCTGACCTGGACAAACAGCTAGTTTATTAAATAGAAATTTCTAATCAAAACCCACAGCAAGATGCCCCCATGCCTAGTGTGTACCACCCCTACGCAGTACAAAGTTAGTTACATGAATACTCATCAAATCCTTCCCTGAGAGACCTGCCTTAGACCTCTCCAGGACACATCCTGTAACTCTAGAACCACACCCTTCTCCTTCTTAACCATCCATAAGACCCTGCCACAGTGAATATTCTCCTTAATACTAAGACACAGTTTTGTATGACTGAAGACTTACTGTGGCCTTTGGGATTGGCAGTTCAAGTGAATAAAAATGACCTTTTCACATTCCAGTGGAATCAACTGATCCTGGTTAGGTGCAGGAAACTTCCCCTTATCTCTCAGGAATGTGGGGGAAGGGGTGGTAGTTGAGACTTCCTCCACTCCATGTGGCTGTCTATCTGCTGTCAGGGTGATGAAGGAAGGGAGGGGTCTTGGATGCCAGGCTGGTGGAGGTTTCTGTCTCACTTCCCTGTCTGCCTGTGTCACTGTGAGCTTTACTGCTGCTGTCCCACACCTGACAGTAATAGTCAGCCTCATCTTCAGCCTGGGCTCTGCTGATGGTCAGGGTGGCTGTGTTCCCAGAGTTGGAGCCAGAGAATCGGTCAGAGATCCCAGAGGGACGGTCGCTATCAAACTGTATGACCAGCATAGGGGCCCGTTCCAGCTTCTGCTGGTACCAGTGCACATTATAACTTCCAATGTTGTTGCCCTCACAGGTGATTCTGGCTGTCTGTCCTGGGGTCACTGAGACTGAGGATGGCTGAGTCAGCACATATGATTCTACAGACCCTGTAAGAAAATGAAAGGAGAGGGGCAACTAATGGTGAAGGACACTTCCCATGATCTGCCCACTATCCCTCTGGTCTGGAAGAGCTTCAGGAAATCTGTGGGCCTAAGGGCCTCCCCTAGCATCCAAATCAGTCGTAGGTACCCATGAAACTGACTGCGGAATAGAGATTTGAAATCACGAGCAAACCCAACGCCCCCCCACCTCCTCAGGCTCACACAAGACAGAGAGCACAGTGTGGAAATTTTAGCCCAAAGTCTCATCCCACAATAAGTCCCTGACCATTATGCCCACCACAGATAAAGCCCTGCTGAGCTCAGAATTAGGGCCAGGTTCATTATACTGGAGACTTGGGCTGGACTATATCTTTGGGCATACCTGTGCAATGAGACAGGAGGCTGAGGAGAAGGGCCATCCAGGTCATGGTGTCCCTGTGGCTGCTTCTGAAGTCCCAGGCTGCTTTGTGTTTCCCCTAGGTGTCTCTTATTCCCTTGTTGAGAAGAGCTGCCTATTATGCAAATCAGTCAGGTCAGGGCTGCTACTGTAGGAAGCTGTGTGGTATCCAGAGCAGGGCTCATCCCCACAGACACAAAGAGGGGCAGGGCAGCACCAAAGTCTCCTTTACTTGCTCTTCCCAATTTTGGGGGCATATCTTCATCTCGTGCTGTTTTTTAACCATGAATCTGGGCTGGTCTTCTTATATAAAGATGAATCTGTCTTTGTAATATGAACCAACTGTATAGTAGACAATAAAAGGTTTTGCTAGCTATGGGATTCTGTTCCAGATATAGATACTTGACTGGGTGATTCAATCAAATTCCTCTGTATGTGTACCTGGTATCCTGAAGGTCCAAAGATGTGCTATATCTCTCTGACCCTGGTGTGACTGTCTCTTACAGATCATGGGTGCTCTGCCTCACATCTCCAGCATGCTGTGGGCAGGTTCAACACCTATGCTGCAATACTGACAGTTACAGTACTTCAGCATGAATGGTTCCCTGAGGAATCCTGGACCTCTGCCATATTAACAGGGACATTCTATGAAGGTCAGATCTGGGAGACACAGATATCAAAAATGTGTACATCAATGTTAATGAAAATACTAGAGAAAAATCCAGCATTTCCTCCAGGTCTCATGTTGCGGTCACTAATCCTCCTGCACGTGAAATCTTCCTGCCAGTGTGAGATCTGGTGTTTGGGAAATGTGTGACAGGTTCAGAGTTTCACTCAATGAGATGAGCTGGGTGTGGGAAGGATGTGTCAGGAAAAGCAAGGACATTTCCTGTGCAAACACCTAACAAATACAAAAATTCTTGAAGAGTTAGATATGAGAGAAATGGAGACCAAAAAATCTGTACTTGTTTCAAAGATGATGTTGCAGCAAAATGGCACCTTTTCCTCTAGATCTCAGGTTGTAGCCACTAAACCTTCAGTATGTTAGCATCCTGAAGCATGGGCCCAATCCAGGCCTATTTGGCTTTTCAGGTGGTTCTCAACTGCCCCCCAGTGGCCACTCCACACAGGCTGCTGCATGTTCACGGCATCCTTGATCCAGGTGCATGTTCAGAATCTGCTTCTCAGGCCTAAGATTTCTTGATCTTTTGCGGGGGCGTCCGGAATTCCATCCAGTGCTTGACAAAGATCCTCTGGAGGATGATTGCAAAGGCTCATCCTAAAAGGAATTGCCGGATGTTTTGCTCCGAAGCATGGTGTTTTCTCTGATAATATATTACTCATTTCAGTCTGAATGGATTGCTTAAGGGGACGAAGGGAATACAACAAAAATTCCAGAAAATATTACCTACAATCTGAAAAACAATGGGTCTTTACCACTAACAAAATTAAAAATAATTTTGCAACCGTGCAATGAGTCCCTGAAAGCCTCTGGAGAAAATAGTTGTAAATCTGCCTTTGTCTCCAACAGGCTGGTTAAATTTTAACAATGGTTTTGTTTATGTGTGGTGGTGAGGTAAGAGAATAAGGTTCCACAACATTCCTTCCTTCCTACAAAGAATATGTCACCCCTATAATAAATGTTGGCACACAATAACCATTGGGACCACTGCCCTCCTGTAACCCTTAACTCAGCAATTTAGATATTAACCAGAGGGACCTAATAGAAATGGTCACATGAGATTACTTGTCTATCACTTTAACCGCGAGAATAATAAGAATAGTCTTAGGTCACATAGAGTTTAGATATTAAGGAAATAAACATTGTATTAGCTCATCAACGTAGTTAGATATTCTTAAAACAATTGTGATCAGGTAAGGATGATCTGTAAGGTTGTTGTTTTCTGCCTATGCTTTGGAACTTCTTTAATATTAACCACAAGACTGCCATTATAGCCTGAAGAAAAATGTATATAAACCCAGCCTTCCCCAGAATAAAGTGGGATTGATTGTACCAGACCTAGAGTCTGTGTCTTTCATTCTCCATCCATCGCCGACGCTGTCTCCCCGAGCCCCGTTTACCGGTGTGGAACCCATGGACTCCTGCTAAGGCTGGACCCCGGCAATCTTTGGCTAGGGGAGGAATTTCACCTTCTTCCTATGGATATGACCTGTCTCAGGACCAGGAAGAAGAGGCTCAGATTACACAGGAAAATATGAAGAGATGCATTTGGTAAAGAAAGTTCAGAACCCACCTGAATTATCTCTGCCTATTTGTCTAGGGAGGTGATTGGTCATAGAAGTGATTGCAGGACCTGGTGCTGGGTGACACCAGCCTCAGGAACTGGCTCTTCCTAGGATCAGCTGCAGGTGCAGAGTCAATGTGGGTGAGTGGTGGCTCCAGAACCCCAGACACAGACAGGAGACCATTTACCACCAATACTTATGAAGACCCACTGTGGTCTCCACAAGGTTCCATACTAGGAATTCAGCAGGAACACAATCATCCCTAGCTCTGGTAATTTCCATCTTTTGGATGGGGCTGTGCTTTGAACACACCTGATTTGCAGTCTAAGGAGACTGTCCTATCCAACAGAGCCTGTGCTTTTCCCCTTCTGTTTCTTCAAAATCCAGGCACTTTTTCCAAGTCCCAAGCATCCAGGATTGACCATGTGGTAAAATGAATGAACATGATTTGAGACATTCAGTTGGCCCGAGTTCCTTGACAGTTCAAGTCTGCAGTTGTGTGAGAGAGAAATATATTGGTTTTTGTGTCATTTTGCCTCTTAAATACAGGTGTGATGACTGGAGCTGCAAAAGCCATCCTGGGGTTTTAAGTCAACAGCAAAAAATGAAGGCTAAGATAAGATGGTGAGTATTGTGGAACAGAAGCTAGAAATAGCCCCAGATCACACAATGAATTGGTGAGTACTGGAAATCAGCAAAGATTATGCCTCAGATTTCTTCTAAAATATTTTTAGATGTTACTAGACCTTTATTTCATTCATTTATTTTTATCTGGTGCTGAGAATGGAATCCCGTGCCTCACATATGATGGGCAAGAACTCTACCACAAAGCCACAACTCCAGCCCCTTAGATTTGCTATTTGGAAGAGAAAAATTACCCTCCATGTGCCAATGAGTCTGTTTTCATGCCTGTTTTCTTACATTTAAAAAATATTCATGGGGGCTGAGTTTATAGCTCAGTGGTTGAGTGTTTACCTAGCATGCATGAGGCACTGTATTGATTCTCAGCAACACAGAAAAATAAATAAAATAAAGGTATTGTGCCCATCTAAAACTAATTTTTTTTTAATTTTTAAAAAATATTCCCAAACCACTAGGGAAATAATTAGTACAAATAAATCAATTAACTAAAAGAATGTTAGTGAAAGTACCATGTAGGGTAAGGATATGCAGACAATTAATAGAGTGATTTGAGAGAATGACAGGCAGGTTCAGGTAACCAACATGAGGCTGGCTCTCTACCTGCAGATGTGTCCCTGGAGTTGCCATTAGGACTGATGAGAAACAAATCACAGCACATATATGGGGACAGTGGAATCCAGGAAGTGGGGGGAAGAGTCTGGGTATTGGATGAGGGAAGAAGAATGTGGCAATGTGAGGGGACCAGGACTGTAACCTGTTTAGCCCAAATTAATATATCCTAAGGAGGATTTTGATGGTAGGACAAATGCAGTCAGAGCTGTTGATGTGGAAATTTCCAGGTAATAAACCAGTTTGATGGCATCTGTGTAGTACATTATGGACCTCAAGTACACAGAGAGATGAGACACAGGGGGTTCCTCCAGTCACTGCCTTGCTTACCTGGGACTTGATAAACCCAGGGGTGGTTTCAGGTTCCTCTCCTCTTCCCTGTACCCACCATTCAGCCAGGTGAGAACATAGGCTAGAGCCTTTGCCTCCTGTCTTGGGACAGGTGTAGATTGTCTTTTAGTGTCTGCTGAGTGACACAGCAATGTTTTCCTTGAGAAGCCACAGATTCCCTGACCTGGAGCACAGACTATGGAGAGTGTACTTTATAGGGAAGAAAAAAAATGGGGCTGATAAAGCAAGTGGCAATCTCTAGGTCACTCAGGGAGGAGATGAGAAGAGCAGAAGCTTTTAGACTTTCAATTATTACCTCTCCTGGATGTACAAGGGTCATCCTGGACTGGACAAGGGTATGGAAATACCCTCAGTCAAAGTGTTTGAATCCTGAAGCACAGGGCTTCTTCCTGTGACTAATCCAGCTGCCCGTAGGGGTACCACTACTCATCACATGAGCCTGGACAGACTATTGGAAGGGTGTCCTGCTTCCTGTACCATTCCCAAAGATCAAACATTCAGATTAGAAACAACTACAGCAGTCATTTCATGGATATTTAACATAGACATTTCCTTGAATTATCATTTTGGCCCTATGGATTGATACATAAAATACCATCTATTGACATCTTGGAGTCTCTTAACATACAAGGTAAATCTAATTGTCAGTGGTAGGTTGTACAGTAAATTATATGTAGCTTTTTTTTTCCTGTGTGGTCCAGTACTTCCACAAATTAGATATCAGTTCATATGGGTGTCTGGAATGTGTACATAGAAGCTTTTTATTTTGCTTTTCAAAAATGTCCCTAATGGCTTATCTACACGATCTAAATGACCTGAGAGTAAATGTTCTAAAACCATTTGTCCTAGAATGTGTAAAGAATCCAGCCAGAATATAACATTATTTAGGGTTTCAGAAGACTTTTTCATGTAGAAGACATGTCTCAATACAGCTTTGCAAATCCCCATGGTTGTACACCTATGCTACCTTCTGATCTCTCTCAAGGACATATCTGTGCATAAAAGTAATATTTCCACCCAGAATTTATCTCTTCAATGACAAATATGTGCCTGTTTTTGTGCTGCACAGGGTTGAATTTTGGTCAGACTTGGGAGACTCCTTGGTAATGGGAATGGATTTTTCTATGGTCACATCTGAGAGCCATGGGGCACTGCCTAATGGCATGGGCTGTTGGGTGATCTTGTTATCAAACCCCAAGAGCTTTTCTGGGCACATCAGTCCTTCTCATCTTGAGGTTTGAGTTCACAATCTTATGTCTTCTCTCAATGCTAAGTTCTCAGAGGAAGGCCAGAAAACAGGTACCCCTTTGAACACACTCCATGTAGAAATGGAGGAATGAGAGTGTGGGTGTCTAACCAGTCTCTCTGGAGTCATTTTCCATCCTGGAATCTGTGAACTAGTTTGTGCAAGGCTCTTTATGGAAGTGACAAAACTTTGGATTTAAGATCCCACTAATTCTTTGGGTTCACCACATTTCCAATAGACCTCTACACTCTTCTGTAACTTGGGCATAGTGAGAAACCAGCAGAGTGAGTAGAACCAAAGTCATGGTCATTGTTCAAAGGATGAGTGACACTCAGGCCTGGGTGGGGAAGGAACTATTCCATGTGTGCATCTGTTTGTGTTATTGTGACCCAGTGTGAGTTGCACTCACTGCAATGCACTATGGCCCAGAAATATTCAGACTTCTTCCTAGCCTGGCCACAATGATGGTCAGAATGGCAATGTTTCCCAAATTGGAGTCAAAGAATTCATCAGAGTTGTGTGTGGGTCTTATGCCATCCTAATAGATGATCAGCATATGATCATGCCTGTTTTTTATTTTTTTGGTAGCATATTTATTCCCCAATTTATCTTCAGAGAATATGGTTCTGTCTCTCTAACTGGACATCAGGGATGCTGAGTTTTGCCTAGCTGAGTCAGCTATTAGAAAGCTATGAAGCCTAGCAGGACAAAAAAGAAGTGGGAATAATGATAAAGGATGCTTCCAGAAGATCCTCTGTCTGCATGGTCTGTTCTATCTCTAGAGACTCTGTGGATCATCACCCCACCCACTTCAATCTTAGTTCAAGTGGCCCAAGAGTCTCATAGGAGAATGGAGCTTCTGAACTCATAAGGAAGCCTGACTATTATACTGGCAGTTGCAGCTTCTCAGGCTCACACAAGCTAGTGATCACCATGTAGGGACTTCAGCCATTTAGCCCCTTGTCCTGCCAGAATCAGTATACTGAGCATCCTGCCTACCACAGGCAGGACCCGGGGCACTCAAAATCAGGGATAAGCTGATCCCAGGCACCTGGGCTTGGTGGGTGGGCAGCATTCCTGGGGCAAAACCTGTGCACTGAAGGCCATAGTGGAGGCCTACCTGATATTGCTTCCTGAGGCACAGACTGGCCTGGCTTCCTCCTAAGATTGTCTCATCCCTTTACTGGGAATCTCTGTCTGTTACATAGCTAGAATTGGCTAGAATCCAGGTGAGTTCCTGGAGGAGCTCTGTATTTTCCAGAACAGGGCTCAGCTCCAGAGACACAGAGAGAAGAGATCAGACCCTGAAGACCCACCTTCAGCCCAGGAGATACACTTTCACAAGTTGGTTTCATAGACTGGGCAACATTTTCAGTCCAAACTGTGTCCTCAAAGATGACTGTAAGGAGAATCCTCTCACTGAACTGAGGACAGCCCCATGGTCAATGCTGTGACCTCAGCAGAATGTCCTAAAGGAGGCCATGGATGCTCTTTCTAGGGAAAAGATCCTAGAGTCTCCCCAAACATTGTGATTGCACCTGATCAGAGGAGCTGCCTCTCAGAGCCTATGTACTTGGAGGTGGAGGAAGAAGCAAGTATGGAAGGCCAGGTATCTCTGCAGATTCTTAATGACCAAGGGATCAGCCCAGGACCACTGCTGAACAGCAAGGGATTGTGCCCTGTGAGTGGGTAGGAGACTCAGACAGCTGATGTGGCTGAAGAACCCAGGTGCTGGGATCTCCATTCTCTCACAATGAGCTTGCTGGTAGAACACTTGGACATCATGTAGTCTTCATAGCAAATATAGAGCCCTGCAGCAGCGCCCAACCTGATACCTGGGGCCATTTTCTCCAATGTGTTTCCTTCTCTGAGCAGGCTTCTGCTGTGATTCTGGGTAGATACAGTGTGAACCTCACCCTCAGAACCTTTGATCACTACAGTCCAAGGTCATAGAATGAACTCTTCTGACTTCCAATCTGAGAACTGCTCCTTGGATGCCTGTTGACCTCCAAGGCTGGACTTCCTCTTGGGTTCCCCTGGACATCTGGAGCTTCTGTTCTGATTGTTCCTTGCAGCAGTTCTACTGCCAGTGTAGGAGATTCAGAGCATGGGCTTATCTCTTGCAGGTGACTCTTAAGTCCCTTTTGCCTGAGAGGGTGTGGGTAGGGAATATAGCCTCACTCTGTGGCAGCTTCACCCACCTCATCCTTCTCAGCACAGTGCAGAGAGGTTGTCTCTGCAGTGTCCTCTGAGATGGGCCAAGTATAGTTTGTGTAATTAAGTGTACAGATATAAAATCTGTTTCTGGTCCATGTGTTTTGATAGAACACTGGAGAGTGTAGAATAAAATGCAGCCCTACTATAAAAGAGTCCTGCTTCATAAAAACCTATGTGACAGGACTAAGGGAAGTTTCCTTATGATGCATACAAATAAGCATCAAAACCGATATTACTCCTTCTCCCATAACAGCATGGGCAATGCTGCTGGAACACTGGATGTGTTTGACACCACAGCTCACTGTGTGCTTGTGCCACCACCAACATCCTGTCCTGCTCCTCCATCTCTATTTCTTTCCTCTCCTCCTCCTTCTCCTCATTATCATCATCATTTCTAATAAAACTATTTTACTTCATCACACATATGTCCTTTGCACTTCACCACAAAATTTTCACCATCCTTAAATGTATAATCGTTAATACTCTGTGTAATGTAATCTTGCATTAAAGACTATTGAGTAATAAATGGTTTCTAAGTAACACTAGCAAAATTTTTTAAAAAATCTTCTCATAATAGTCACATCTAACTTTTTTGCAAGAAAAAAAAATTAGCATAAAATTTGTGGCAATTATGTGATGAAATACTAGTTAGAGGTGGAAATTTTCTGTAAATTCTTCTACACTCTCCTGGGAAATTCCAGGCCCACCTCACAAAATATTTAGGTTGCTGAGTTCATTTTTCAGAGCTCCTTAGATGAAGGACAGGGCTCCAATGACTGTGCCACTTAGTGAGAGCTGGAATGTCTCTTTTTTCAATTTATAAGATACTTTTTGTTCTTTGTATCAGTATCTGTAAGTTTTTTCCCTAAAGATTAGAATAACCTTCCCCACTTCACAACAGGTAAAGACCAGAAGTGAAAACAATGGTGTCAATTCTGGGAGTTGGCCCAGGTCTTAGAATTCACGTCCTCGCTGCCTCAGGCAGAACATGACCACAGCAGCAAGTGTGAGGGCAGGGATGAAAAGCAGGTCTCATCTGCTATTTGGTTCACTGCTGTCTCCATTATGGTTTGTCTGCATTTTATTCTACACTCTCCAGTGTTACAAATGTACCTCTGTGTTGTGACCAGAGGAGCCAAAGTGTACTGATGGCATGGGGGAGCACAAGGGTCTCCAACCATGGGAATGCAGCTGTCCCCTGTTGTTGGACAGCCTGTGTGGCAGAGAAGTGAATCAAGGTGCTTGGCATAAAGGTGGAACTGGAAGTGTTTCCCAATACAGGAACTGTAGTCATATTAGTGGCCACAGGACTCTGATGTGATAGTGAATCCCAGGTGCTGTGGTGGAAGGTGAATTCCAGATATGTCTCCTCATACATATTTCCTAGGCATGAATTTTTTTCTGTCTAGGTGTGATCCACATGTACTGATAGATAGCAGGAAGAGACCTATACATCTTCCTCTTGCCTAGGACCATTCTTCTGTCAGTAAGTTCCCCCCAAATTATACTCTGTGCCAATCTAGAACTGTCATGTTGCAACCTGCACAGCATCAACAAAGGAATCATGAATAGGGGTAATTAGAGGTGAAGAAAAACACAGAGACAAAGAAAACACAGAGACATTTATATGGAGAGTTGGGGCCAGTGGGCCACTGCCCTCTGATGGAGGAACAGTGATCCATAACCAGCTCCACAATTTTTTTATATAGGGCCTCATAATCAGGAAGTTAAACGAAGGGGCATTGTAAATTGTTCAAGACTTGTGAGTTGTCATATATTTCTTTGTGCACTAAAAATTTACAGAGCTAGAAACATTTTTTTCAGCTATTCTACTGTTGCAGCACTAAGAACATTCTGTGATTATCCTGCTGTACCCAGGACACGCATTGTCCTGGGAAATATGGTAACTGTTAGTGCCAGAGATGAGAGTCAAGGGTGGTAACATCCTCACATTTGGCAAGGAATGGATCCCAGGCTTGGCTATTTTTGGACTCCACAGGATCAGTTGATCTTGTTTTCACTGGGTATTGGTCTTGCCTAGGACCACACTTCTGTCAGTAAGTTCCATAATAAATAGGACTCTGTACAAATCAAGAACTGTCTGCCTCTTTCTCTTCACTCTTGTGGCACCTTGTGTTCTCTTATACTGTGTCTGGATTATTCTTGAACAACACCCACAATCATTGGTATCCTAAAACAAATTCAGATAATTACATGTGAAGTTGGGCAACCTCCCTGTAACTGTGTGTTTAGTGCTTCCTCCACTTTATAGATGATATGTTGGATAGAAACCATAAAAGATGCCTTGAGGAGAAGTTCTAAAGTAGATTGAATTGAAACACATCTTCCTTCTTCTAGAGTTCATTTAACTAAAACATTGGGTGCAGAATATTAGGCTGGGAGTCTTGTGTGTGTGCATGTGTGTGTGTGTGTGTGTGTGTGTTTGTGTGTGTGTGTGTGTGTGTGTGTTTGTGTGTGTGTGTGTGTGTGTTTCATAAGGGGGTCTTGCTGTTTCCCAGGCTGACCTTGAACTCTTGGGTTCAAGCGATCCTCTGGATTCAGCATGTCAAGCACTGGACTATGGGTGCCCACCACCATACCTGGCTGTGTAGTGTGTCTGAAAGGAAGCAATTTTTTTTCATACTAACAATGGAACCCAAGAGTGTTTAACCACTGAGTCACATCTACAGCCCCTTTTTCAAAAATCTTCATAGGTGTTTTAGTTATTTTCATGGTTATGTTGCTCACAAGTTGTCTAGGTGACACATCACAATCTCAAAGACCAACAGATTTGACCATCTTCAAGTCCACTATATTTTTCTCAAGACTCTGAATGAAATAGCCTGATCCTAGGTGCCAGGTTGAATTGACATGGTCCCAGAACAGCTTGTAGACTTAATTCATAGACTGTCTTTTGCAAAGGAGCAGACTACTGTTTCAACAGTATGTTTTCCTGGACATGCAAATTCTGCTTTGTCACCTTCGTCATCTTTATCTGCATCAAAAGACTCCAGAGGAATATGGATATATTTCATATACAACTTGCAGAGCAAAGCTTCAAGTGACTACTTAGCACTTTTAACCTGGTAATGTGAACCACACTTTAACTTTGGGGTTCTTCTGCCTCAGAAAGTATACTGTAGTATCTTCAAAGTCTTCTGGTTCAACGAATACATCAGAAGCAAGAATAATATCTTGTGGTAGTAGGGCCAGAAGATCCTTAGAGATGTGACCCATGTTAGTCCTACAACATGCATGCAAGGCAGCTATCCATTTGGAAGCTCTGGTGACAGATTTCTAGATAGTGAGGCAGCTCTGAGCTGTCTGACAGTATTACTTCAGTGCCACATTTTGCAGCCAACTCCAATCTCTTAAGACAGCCTTGCCTGGAAGATATCCACTATGAAACCATAGGTACTGGGTTGGAACTACAGGGCCAAACATACATTCCATATTGGAAATGCAGGAACTGCGGGACACGGACCTCCAGGACGTTCCCCTGAGCGCCTGAGCCAGCTCCTCCAAGAAGTGCTGGCCTGGGCCGTATGCCTGGGAGATCATCAGTTGCCAGAAGGGAGTCTGCCCACCGCTGGTGCTCAAGAAACGGCAGAGGATGTGGGGCCACCAGGTCGTCCCTGGGCCGCTTCCAGGGCTCCAGGTGCCACTTGGTCCTCTGCCGCCCCTCATGGTCACTTCCACCTGGCGGCAAGAAGGGGAAGGTGGGCAGGGTGGCCAGGTGCACTGAGGAAGGAGGGGGGCCCACTAGGCGAGACACACAAGAGAGGAACCTGGGCGGGGTCTCCAGACTTCTTTACCTTTTGTCTTGAGACAGGGTCTCGCTAAGTTACTGAGACTTGCTTTGAGATCCTTATTCTCTGGCCGGGCTCCTGAGCCACCAGAATTACAGGCATGGACCACAGCGCTCAGGTAAAGGAAGCAAATCTTACAGGACTTGTCAATGACAGTGGGAAGAATCTTTATTCTTAAGGTAACCTAATCATGTGAAGCATATTGTGTGATTGCAGTATAAATATCTGAACATCTGAATACCTCTCTGAACTAAAATTCAGAAATGAACACTATTAATGGCATTTCCAATGTTGGGTATCTATGGAGAGATGAGTGAGAAAAAGGGAAGGCACCAAAATAAGGGATCCTTATCCAAACAAGTCATGTGGTTTCATGGTGAATTCCTTAATTGTCTGAAAATTCATTCCAATTTATCTGTTTTATTTGTTAAGCCACAGAGATTTGTTTTACTTCATTGTGTGTGTGTGTGTGTGTGTGTGTGTGTCTGTGTGTTCCTCTGTCCATGATAAAACTGACTCTCAAACTTGGAACACAGGAGAAACAGAACCACTGAGAAAATGTTTCTTCCTAATGTTTCTTATGAAAATTTATGAAATGCTCTTTAGACTCTGTATTTTCAAATTTATTTGGTTTATAATAATTAAATTTCCATGTTGAAAATATAATGAATGTTGATTTTTTGTTTTTCTATTTTTTGCAGGTAAGATGAAGTAAGCACATATTCTCCTGTTTCTGTATCAATGCTGTTAAAATGAAATTCTGCCCAGAATGCCTGGAGCAGCTGTGTGTGAACCCTGAAATACAAGTCATAGAAGGGAAGAGAAGGAGAAAGGATACTAAGGTGCCACTCATCCAGAGGTCAGCAGTCTGCTTGTCCTTTTTTTTCCTTAGCTTGGACTCCAAGCAGCCCTGGAACTGAAAGGGGCCCCACCTGAGACAGGACAAGCCCAATGTTCAGTGTCACATCCTGATTAAGAAATCATGTTTTGTTTCCTTTATTTTCCTACTGTCCATTTTCAAAACCCAGCCTCCAGGACATTCTGCCCCAGTGACAACAGTCATAGCAGAGGGAAGAAGGACATGATCTTCTTCTAGGAGGGCATTCCCAAGAGGATGGCATGAAGCTCCCTTGGTTCTGTTCCTGGGTCTTCTTGGTACTCAATCTGGACATGTACACTGGCACAGATGAGCTCAGCAATAAATGCACACATTGTTTAACCAGAGGAAGAAGGGAGAACACCACCATTAAGATAGAATTAAGGAGGTTGTTGAGAGGAATAACCAGAGCACTTGTCAGCTTCTGGTCTCACCTCTAGCCTGCAGAAACAGATCTGAAGCTAATGAAAAGACAAAAAGCAGGATTGATGCGTAGTCCACAACCAGTTCCAAGGTGGGAAACTGCATGGTGTGTACACCAAGTAAATGCAAATATTATTGCAATGCTTTTATAAATTAGCCTGAGATAGGAACCATAACCTACTCATGGAAAGTTAGAATTTATATCCTGAACTGAATTTGGCGCATTACCTGCTAAGACATAAATATGCAAATAGAATCAGAACAAGATGCAGAGTTTCATAAAATAATATTGGAATGTTTGGGATAGAATCCAACTATCTTGATATATAATGGATTAAGAAAACCTCAACATTTATGTGAAAGATAAAAAGGAGATGACAGAGGTATGGGGTTTCTCTGACAAAGGCTTTATTGAAGCCATTGCAAAATCCATCCCAGAAATAAGGGCAAACACTGTTGAAGTAAAAGGAAGTCTAAAAATACAGGAAGGAAATTAATATTCATAAATACATATATATATATATATATTTCACTGTTATATATATATATATATAACAGTGAAAGAAATATGTACTTCCAATTTTCAATTTTGATCTTTTCCCAGTTCAGCCACACATGTATTGTAACTTGATTGTGATGCTGGGGAGCTCTAGTAAGCCTTGCAATTACAAGGAGAAATAATATACTCTACATTATATGGTATTAGTAAACAATGAAGTTCAGCAGGCTAAGTGTCTGAAAAGCAGTGTTTACTTATATTTTTTATTTATTTTGTTTGTCAGGATGTAACTGTCATTGAGAACCAAATTACTATATATATAATTAGACTTTCATTCTAATTGGGATTCATTGGATTTGTACCTTGTGGAAATCATATAAATTGAAAATTTCTGAGGAACGGTGTTCTCACCCACCAAATGTGTTTTTCATTGTTTTTTTTAAAAAAGAACCCCTTTAGTTAAGAGTTCATACTATCCAAGAGAAAACTCAGGTACAGAGGTTCATTTACCTAAGGGACTTGCAATTCTATTAAAAATTGACTTTAGTCTCTGTCTTGAGGATCCTGAACCTCATTTCATTTGTAGCAGTTAGTAAATCAAGCATTATGTTAAATTAATGAAACATGAAGCTGATGTTTATTGCAGAAGCATCTGACTTTGAGAGCAATTGTGCACCAGGCCCATCTTTGTGTGCTTGCATCCAACTGTAAAGAGCCTATGTATGTCTAGTTGGTGGAGGCCCTTTGTGCTGAGCACCAAATCAACCTAATTAAGGTCAATGACAACAAGAAACTAGGAAAATGGGTAGGTCTTTGTAAAATTGATGGAGAGGGCAAACCCCATAAAATGATTGGTTGCAGTTGCATAGTGGTTGAGGACTATGGCAATGAATCTCAGGTCAAGTATGTTATCAAAGAGTACTTCAAATGCAAGAAATGAGCAAATAAAATTTTTCATTCACATTCCTAAAAATAAAATAAGAGATTCCACTCTCATTTTCTCCTGCTTGGTTTCTTTCATATGGCTTTACAAACAAGTGACTTTGATGAAGACCTGCATTTTCCCTTGTCCCATTCCCTTTCCAACATCATTAAGACTTGTCTCAGTTGAACTTTCTTCAAGAAAAGGCAAAAAGAAGATCACCCAACCAGGGCCACCATGACCAGAGAGTGATGGATATGGAATGAATAAAACAATCTCATTGATGCAAAAGTGCACCAAGGCAGGCCTGCACCATGGAGGAACATGGAGGCATTTATAATGAATATTTCCCTGAGAACTGGAGGAATTGTACCTAGAAGCAAGGATTTGACCTTCTCTTTCAGCAAATGAAGAGGAAGAGAGATATACATCTGCTGAGACCACATCACACAGAGTAGAGTAAGCTGTCACTGTCCCAAGAACATAAATCAGTGACTATGTTTTGCTCATTATTTCATCAAGGACAGAAAGGAAGCTGAGAGAAAACTGAGTTTCTAGTCCATTTTGCAGAAAGCAATCTCTGTACAGAGTTGAGGAAGCCTTGTCAGAGCAAGGAGATTGTGTCCATAGGGGAGGTTTTTGTCTCTCCTCTCCTTAAACTCGGTGCACTGTGATAATTATTACTGCCTACATATGAACACAGTAATAATCAGCCTCATCCTCCACCTGGATTGCAGAGATGGTAAGAGAGGTTATGTTGTAAATCTTGGATCCATAAAAACAATAAAAGATCCCTGAGAGCAGACTAACATTATGTATCAAGAGTTTATGGATTTTTCCTGGATGAATTTAGTACCAGGAGTCATAATTATATTTCCTTATGTCACTGCTGGTTCCAGCACAGGAGGTAGTGACCGAATGTCCAGGAGTTCCAGAGATTGAGTGAGGCTGAGTCAGAGCAGACTGTCCAGAAACCTGAAAAGAGGGGAAAACACATGATTGTTGAGTTAAACCTTGACCAGGTAAACCTGAGCAGGAGGAGGCAGAATATTAGCCCAGAATCCCAAGACCCCTTTTCTGCAAATGTCATGCATGTTCCCTGATTGAGGAGTGTGAGGACCAGCAGAATCCAGGCCTTGGTGGAGTTGCCCCAGAGCACTCTCTCCTGAGACTCCAGTCCTGGACCTGGTTCCTCCAAACATCTTTTATCCCCTTCATTCCCTGGAGAAATGAAGGAGGTACTCAGTGCAAATCTACTTCCTGTACCTGCCTCTCCTCAGCACACTGTGGCTTGTGCTGGACTCTATACACTTTCGCATCCCTCTCCTGAAGAGTTCGGCTGAGGGGATATAATCTCCCTGCCTTAGATTTTCTCTCCAGAAGCTTAAACTCTTTCTCCTTTATTACACAGGAGAGAAAGATCTGCTGAAGTCCATCATCTCTGTGAGCTCCTAGCTCTTCAGTGTCTCTGCTGAGATCTCACTGTGTCTCTGTGACCTTTGAGGCATACTCCATAATGCCCTCTGCTGGTGCCCATCCTCCCAAACCTCTCTAAGGAAAAAAGTCTGCTCACCCCAGGAAACACCTGCTATGGTTGTCGTTATTGGGGTCTCCCCAGAGGCAGCCTTGTTTTTGCCCCTCCCCTGTGCTATGTGTGGAAGCATATGCAGCATCAAATTCCACCAGTATGTCAGTCACTCCCTGGTCACTCAACACATGCCACATGGACCACCCAGCAGTCAAAGAAGGAGACTCATGGAAGGACCCACCAAGGACCATACACCTGACCTGCTTCTGCAGTTTCATTCTGGTCTGTCCATTTCCAAGTAATGACCAGTACTTTCTCCGTGACTGAATCTCAGTCTCAGAAGTGAGACTTTGTGTGTAGAATATCTACAAGGAGATGAGAGCAAAATGGGAAGGGAAAGATTTGAAAATTGGTCATTTCTATTCAAAAAGAACTATTTATTTATTTTATCTTATTTTATCTTATCTTATTTTACTTTTGGTAGTGAGGATTGAATATAGAGTTTTTTGAACTACTGAGTCACATCCCCAGCTGTTTTTTATATTGTATTATAGACAAGAGTTTCACTGAGTTGCTTATGTCCTCATAAATTGCTGAGACTGGCTTTAACCTCATGATCCCCCTGCCTCAGTCTCTCAAGCTGCTTGGATTATTAGAATGTGCCAAACTTGCCTAGCCAAATGTTTTGTATTTTAATTGATATTTTATATCATAATTATATTATCTAGCACAGTGTGGTATTATTACCAATGTATAAATTGTTGAATGATTAATTCAGGCTAATGAACTTACCTCATTTTCTTTTTTCAAAGCAGCTTAATTGAGTTGTAGCTCACATATCAACAATTCGGCCTTTTCAAGTAGGCACTCCAATGCTCTTATTGTGTTCAGGGTTGTGCAGTCATCACCACAATTAATTTTAGAGCATTTTCTTCACCCAACAAGGAAACTCCATGACCATTAGAGTCATTCCCAATTGCTCTTCCTCTTCCTATCTGTGAAAGAAATCACTTATTTTCTTTCCATTTCTAGGTGATTCTCTATTCTAAAATTTTAAAATCACTTTCATGTGAGGAGAATATTGAAGTTATATTTTATTCAATTTCAAAGTACATAATATATTAGTATTAACTATAGTCACCACACTATTCAGTAGACCAGTAGAAATTATTTCTCCTGTCTGACTGGAAATTTGTCCCCTTTTACTAAATCACGCATTATCCTTTTCCCTTCCTCACCTCACCCCTGTTGTGGAATCACTTTATTCTCCACCTCTGTGACCCCTTCTTTTACAGTTTCCACATATAATTGAAATCATATAGTTTTTATCTCTCTGTGCCTAGCTTATTTCACCTTGCATAAGCATCTTTTATTTTTACTATAGACTTCATACTTACCTAAAGATTACATTCAATTGTATGCTTAACTTATGTGTTCAGTCAAGAGAAGCAGTTATTTAGATTATTTTCTACCTTTGTGGTTTGTTTCCATCCTACCCCATGAACGTAGCAATATCAAGCAGACTTATCTCAAAGATATAAAATAAAAACTGTACAAGTGTGACAAAGGGTCCTTCATTCATTTTCTGAAAGCACTTTTAAAAGTGTTTTCTCTCTTTCAGTGTTTTGCATGGCCTGTGGTACAGATTGATTTAATTTTCTAAGTAAAAATATCATTATTGTTTTCAGATTCCATTTAGGATGGAGTAAGCACATACCATCTTTTCAGATTGAATTCAACAATTAAACTTCAGACAGCCTGCATGGAAGAACTCTTTGATCCCTTAGGAAAGCAGATCACAGAAGGCACACTGGATAAAACACCAGTATTTTAAAAATTCCCAAACAACAGAGAGTTTTTCACTTCTACTGTGTGTCCTTAGCCTGTTCTCAGGCAGCCTGGGGCCTGACTGAACTCCAGGAGATGCCACACTGTTGGAAGCTGTGAATGAATTGTGTGCTTGTCTGAGCCATCTCTAAGCAGAGGTGGGTCCCTCAGGAACTCTCAGTATTATCTCATTGATCTGAGACAGCTCCGTTGTCTTGGCATGTCCTGCTCAATAAGAATTTGTGATAACATGGAATTTATTAGTTCATACAGTCCTCGGTTCAAACACAACTCCTCAGAGGTGAGAAGAGATATCAGTAGGTCCTTGAGGCGCCAACTGCCTGGAGGAGGAAGACCTACTGGTCAAGTGATGTATCTCCAATCAGGCCAATTTCCCTACAGCCTCTCACTTCTTGTTTATCTTGAAAAACTTTTTCTCACAATACATCCCCTTTTTGTGTTTTGCTATGAATAATGCATTGGCAGGCCTTTTCTCTTTGCTAGGGATCAACTCATCAGGTCTGATCCACACACCAGGCCCCTGCTGTGAATCTATTTTCTATGTCTTTGTCTTTATTTCTAAAGTTTATCTCAGACTTTTTATATCCCACCCAGTTCACATCTCTGTTTGGTTTACTGATCCCTCACTGTGCAGAACACAGCGACACCCCACTCCGAGTCTCCTAGAGGAGAAAAGGAATTCTCCGTGCTCTGAGAAATGTGGGATGTGCACATTTTCTTTTTCTTAGATTTTTTTCTTTTCTCCATTCTACTTGATCCCAACTTGGGAAATTGTCTTGTCAGAGTGGTGGCAGTGGAGACTGCAGGGCTTGCCTTTTTCACTTGAGGAGCTGATTTCCCAAGAAAGTGTCACTAATTCCACTACTTTTGTTTACTCTGTGTCCTCTGAGTACTTGGTGGGATCCTGGCCTCTATCTTAGGAAATGTGCAGAAAAGAAGAGAAACTAAAATCTCAATTTTGTTGCCAGAAGACTGCAAGGTAAGGCCTGAGCACTCACACATAATGGGAATGTTTTGGAAATGAATGAGCTTGGAAAAATCAACCTGCAAATTAGTCTCGATTCTGAGTTACCCATTCACGGTTCTGATCCCAGAGGGGATACAAAGGAATATGGACCAGAATTGATATGTAACTACTACCTGGAACTCAAATGACCCCTGCAAGCCTCACAATAAAGCAAGATCCAAATGTCATGGCTAAGTGTTTCTAAACTAATACAATATCAAAACCACAATCCACAGAAAGTTGGTTTAGGCTAAATGGACATAGAGTTTGCTGAAACAAACATATCAATGTAGGATTTTTAAATTGATGCATCATATCATAATATATAATTAGACGTGTCCTATATAAAATACAGGACCACTAGGCATGCAAAGAACCAGGAAAGTCTCAATTGATATTAGGATAATGAACAGACATCCTATTAACCAAATAGGACAGCCAAATATCATAATTAAGACTATAATGCAAATATTCCACACCAACCTTTAAAAAGATAGTAGAAATAAGGTCAAAATATCTGGAAGTGAGTGGAGAGAGACAAAGTTACAGCAAGGAAAGAGAAGATAGAGCAAACCACAAAGTGGCAGCACCACAGATGAGAGGTATGTTAGAAGGGATTAAAGGAAGATTGATCTCAGGCAAATGAAAAAGTAGAGATCTCCAAGTCATAGCAAGGAAACTGTCCCCTCATACCATAAAGAGGAAGAAGGAAATTTTTTTCTTGAATCAAAAATAAACTCTATTTTCTGGTCTGCCATGTCAGAAACTTGCAAGATGTCACGGCACACTAATAAGTAAAGTCCACATACACCAAATTGAACAATTCCTCTTAGATGAATCAGAGAATCAGTGATTGCCTCACAAATAATCCACCTTTCACTTTTGCACCTTGTAGTCTACTCTCCACTTGACAAATATATAGCTCTTGGGAGCATTAGTGGGCTCATGGAGAACCTACAGAAGATCCCCTTGAAGTGTCTTTGTGTTCAGATTCAGACCAGATTCCTTCCTTGTTCCCCTTCTCTGCAGGATCAGCTCATCCCATCCATCAAATGCTTTTCTCTTCTCACATCCTCTTCACTCTGATCCTCTCTCCAACTCTTCCTTTTGGCTCCTCCAGATCCTGAGATGTCCTTGGCCCTTCCTACCTTACTCCATCACTCAGGCTGTTTTCTAGAGAATGGAGGGAAATGTTCATTGTCTCAGAAAAGTGCTAAGGAATAGATCAAGTTTTGGATGCCCTTAAATTCAGGCAAACTAGAAAGAAGTAGTTACTGTATTTCATCTTCTGGAAAATAAGCCTAAGCTCATTTCCTTGTTCAAAGAAAGAGTGGTGATATTTTTATGGATAATTGTACTTAGTGAATCTATCTCTGGAATTCTAGCTAGAAATTGGTTGGGGTCACCATTGAAATCATTGGGAACCACTGAGGGAGGAGGGGTCCACCCTCAAGACATCTCTTCCTTCTGGAACAAAAGGACCCTCTCAGGACAAGCCCATCCTAGTGAGAGACAGTTCATCTGCGGGGCACATCAAGGATGGGTTTTCAGGCTTCCAAGGGAAGAAAGGATCCTGACTAGGAACAGTCTCCACTCAAATTCCTGTCAAGTACACCTCATTTGACTATGATGACAAATGTCTGTGACTGAAGGAAAGACAGCACCCATCTTTTCCTTTGTCTTATTCCCTCAGGAATGTCCTCAGATTTTCAGTGGTTGTTACTTCACCAACAGACACACTCATGAGAACAAATAGGGAGATGTTGACTACAGCATGGTGGATGCAGACTTCAGGCACAAGGGATTCCAGCAAGGTCTGCACAATATCGGCATAGGAGGCACCAAGAGCCAGGATTTCCCTGAGAAGTACTGGGACTGAACAAACATCTTCATATTAATTTACCCCTAATGTAAGGATGTGAAGAAAGTTGCACATTCAGGTACAACATCACACAGCAAAGCTGTTGTCCTTAGATAATAAGTAAGAAATTTTGTTTCCTATTGCACTTCATGGTAGAACAAAAGTGGAACTGAAAGAGAATTGAATTCTCAGGGCCCTGTGGTATGAAGTCCTCTCTGTGCAGGTCTGAGGAAGCATCTTCAGCATGAAGAGGAACATGCGATTTCAGGACAGGTTTTACCCTCACTTCCCCATGAACTTGGAGCACTGTGTAAAGTGCTGCTGCTTGTATATGAGCCGCAGTAATAATCAGCCTCATCCTCAGGCTGAAGGCTAGAAATGGTCAGAGAGGCTGTGTTGCCAGACTTGGAGCCAGAGAAGCGATTAGGTATCCCAGAGGGACGATTAGTGACTCCATAAATCAGGAGTGTGGGGGATGCTCCTGGGACATTTCGATACCAAGAGACATAATTATACTTCCCAATATCATTGCTGGTTCCAGCACAGGAGATGGTGACTCTCTGTCCTGTAGACCCAGAGGCTGAGGGAGGCTGAGTCAGAACAGATTGGGACCAGGACCCTGAAAAGAGAGAAAACCACACTGGTAGGTCAGAACTGGTCCTAGGTGAGCCTGAGCTAGAGAAGACACAACATTAGCCCAGATTTCCTCTTGTCCCTTCCCTGGAGGTGTCACCTGTGTCCTGAGTGAGGAGAGTGAGGACAAGCAGAACCCAGGCCATGGTGGTGACGTCCTGAGAATGTTGCCTCCTTAGCACCCAGCATGGGCCTGGCTCCCCAGACCTCTCTTATCCCCTCCCTGACTCAGAGGAGGGAGGGGCCTCCATGTAAATCTGTTTCCAGTTCCTGCCTCTCCTCCCACTACCCTTAGCTACCTTGGACTCTGGCCACCTCTGCCTCCCTGGTCATAAGGGTTCAGTTAGGGGATTAAAATTGTTTAATGTGTGTTTTCTGATCCAGGACAGATGGAACCTGTGACAGTGCCCAGGAAGTAGAGCCCCTCTGGGATGTCCCTAATCTTCCAATAGTTGGGATTATTTAAATGTCACCTGATGATTCCCAGACTTCTGTGTGCTGTGTGGGATGTCCTTGAGGACATAGTACCAGGATAGCTGGATAGATCCAGTCTCTCCCCTTCTCAAGAAGAGATATGGCTTGGAGCATCACGCATTCTCCTCAACCTGCTCAACATCCCCCTGCTCTCTCAGGACGTGTGTCCAGACGTTGCTAAAGCCTCTGCCTCAGGGAAAAAAAAAAAGGAAAAGAAAAAGAAAAAAAAAATTCAGAGCTGGATTTTGATGCTGAGACCTGGTCTTGTTAATAGCCTTTCTGGAAAATAATCTGTTGTAGTACCACACATTTAGGGCTGGCACCCTAGTACTTTAGATATAATCACGGGAAAGCACCTGTTCTGATCTCATTACTGTTCACGGTATACCACAGCAACTGCTCTCCAAACTCCCGGTATACCACAGCAACTGCTCTCCAAACTCCAGTCTCTCACTGCCCCCTGGTGGACTCACAGGGAAGATCCCAGCCCCTGGGGAGGGCAGGGGAATGGAGCTGGGTAATTGGTAATTGTCCTGCTTCCTCTCCTCAGTCCAGTCTCCATCTCCAGTTTGAGCCCCTCAAACTCACAGCAACCAGTAAGTAAGCGTGGGGCTGAAATCCTGAGCATCCCACCCACCACAGGTAGGGCCATGCTGAGTTGAGAGTCAGCTCCAGGCTTGTCCCAGAGGTCTGGACTTAGTGACGAATAACCTGTGCAGTGAGAAAGGAGCAATAAAAGAAGGGTCCAGACCATGGTGGACGTTCCCCTGAGTCTGCATCCTGAAGCCTAGGCTGGGATGGCTTCTCCAAGTCCTTTCTTGTCCCAGTCTAAGAGATTGCTGCCCATTATGCAAATCAACCTTAGCTCAGGGTGCTGCTGGAGGAGCTTTTTGATGTGCAAAGTAGTGCTTATCCACAGGGGACAGAGAGAGGAGGCACAGCTTTTCAGACTCACCCTCAGCCCACAGGATACTTCTTCATTGTGTGGTCCCTTAGCTTCCACTGACAAATGTTGCCCAAATTGTGTCTTCATAGATGACTCTGTCCTCAGGAGGGCCTCGAGGTCATTGTGTTCACCAGGAGATTGACACACATGCAGATGGGAAGACGTCTGCATCAATTAGGGGTTCTTTATTCCAGTGCAGATGACAACAGGCTCATATAGGAAAGGGTTCTTGATGGTAATTTGGATAACAGTATTCTGAAATAGCAAGTCATGTAAATGTGCATTACCCTCTGAAGCAAGGTAGATACATTTTTATAAAGAATAGTTCTGAGTAGTTCTCCGGGGGTCTGATCTGCACATAACGATGGGGTGGGATCATCATCTTTTTGTCTAGAAGAAGGGAACCAGCAAGAGTCCTGATGCATTTAAACCCTCAGAAGCATGGAGAGGTGCTCTAATTCAATCTCAAACCCAATTCCTAGACTTAAACCAATTCATTATTTGTCTGTATCTAGAATGAATTTTAAGAAGAAGCCCCAAGAGAGACTCAAAGCGCAACTGGGCACTATAAAAGTCATGGTGAGAAAAGTATGCCCGAGGCCTATGTTTAGAAAGATTTATTGGGCACAAGTTATTTCAAATAAAGAAATTAAGTAAACATGTAATTTCGTCTTATATCATCTACCCAAGAAAGAAAAGGGAAGAAGCACAAAGCTTATTAGTTGACTATGATATCAGGAAATGATATCTCCTTTAAGTTTGTCATTGGTTCTATCATTCTGCAGGGTCGAGTGGAAATATTCCAAAACAGAGGGTAAAATTGGAAAGTACTAAATCACTCCTAGTGGGAATCTTGTGAGGAAATCCTGGAAATGAAAGACTCAATAAATCACTTTAAAAATCCTATGGAAACCATTAACAATGGATTAGACCTCTTTGAAGACAAAATATCAGGTTTTAAAGACAAAGTATATAATCTTGAAAGCAGAACCAGCAATAAAGAGAAGATATTAAGTTACCAAGACCAGAATATTCAAGAAATCTAGGATAACATTAAGAGACCAAATCAAAGAATCATTGGCATTTCCAAAATACAAACTAAAGGAATGTGCAATCTTTTCAGTGAAATAATCAGAAAATTTTTCAAACCTTAGGAACAAGATGAAAATCCAGACAGCAGCTACCGGAGAAGCTGGAGGAGGACCAGGGCCCATGAAGGTCATTGCAGACAACTTGGATGCAATGTCCAGAAGCAGGCAGCAGAGGCAGCAGTGAGACCTCTCTCACAGCAGAATGGCCTGGATTGGGCATTCCTCTGGTTCCCTGGAAGCAGACTGTGGTGGCCAGAGCAGGAATGGCAGCAGCAGGAGAGGTGGAGGCTCCAACATGTCTCTCTAACCTTTAGCCTGACCATGAAGGCCAGGAGGCCTGAGTGACTGGAGGAGATCTGCTGCACAAGAATGGAAATTCACTTCACCAGGATGTGGAGACTGTTCAATCACCAGGGAAACAAAGTTATCACTGTTGTATTGGATAATGCAGGGAAAACTACCATCCTTTCACAACTTTCTGTCAATGAAGTTATACATACATATACATACATGCTTCTTTAACTCTCCCCTTCATGTCTCTCCTGTGCCTTTGCTCTACAGTAATGATATGAAATAAGTATGAGAATGGTAAGTAGAAGATCCATCCAGCATTTCCCATCCTCTAAAACATTTCATCACAATCTCATTCTGATACAAACATTATCACTATCAGACTATATTTTTAAGAAATATAAAGGTATATGACATATCTTTAGAATGTTTACTTGTACCATAAAATGACTAAACATTGGCTTTTTTATACAGAAAAACATGATTTTAGGTTTAGAGATCATAAAAACTATATTATCAAACTATATTTATGTAAGATAAACAAGTAGTTTTAAAACTAATGTTCTTTTCCTCCAAAGTCAAATCAATTCTAGATTATGTGAACAAGAATTGCTAAAATGGTTGCAAACATGAGATGAATGATATTTTCAGAAACAATTCAGTGACTGGAAATTATTAAGCCACCTTGGGACAAGTTGGACATGCAATTCTACTGAAACAACTTCTAAATTAAATGAAACAATACAGAACAAATATTTCCCTGAAAACTTTATTGTCCAAACTGACATACTATATAAATTTATAATACATTTTATATTTTAAAGATATAGTATGAAAAATTGCAAGATATCATAAACATGTTTTCACAAATTGTGTGGCAATGATACTGTTTTTCATATGTTGTGATATACAGCATACATGAAATAAAAATATCTTATTTTATCTCATAGACATTAATGTGGCTACTAGACATTAGAATGCACATGAGGCTGTCATTTCACTGCTATACAGACAGTGCTGGACTGTGACAGGGACTTTATAGTATCCTGGCAATTTAAAGCAATCTGGTACAGGAAGCCCCATCAAAACCTACCCACAAGTGTGAACTCAGACAGCGGTGCTGATGTGGGCTAGAGATGTGGGATATGGGCCACCTGACCAGTAGATTCCTGAGCCTCAGCCCTGCTCTTGCCCCATCTTAGACACAAAACATTTACTTCCTGATGATCACAGCTGGGCCTATTTGACCTTATGGTTGTTGAATATTTCTGTTTTAAATGTATGATCTCTTAATATCCCATGGTGTCCGGTATCTCTGAGGAACTGGGAGGAATCAGGAGCTGATTTTCAGAAGGTGTGTAGTTCTTACTACACATCTACGATAAGTCCACAATCACTTGGTCTGTACTGGACTCCTCCCAGGGGGGTTTAACCTGAATGCAAGTCTTGTGCTCTCATCACCATTCTCCTTATTATTGCAGTCCCCTGGATATGATTGTCCACACAGGGAAGCCACTGGTGCCACTGTGGTGCCACAGAACCTCCTTTCCCCCGAATCTACACACATTTCTCAACTCTCACTACTCTTCATCTATAAATTAGAGCACCATCCCCAATATCGAAATATACTATGTCCTGAAATTAGAACGGCTCTGTAAACTTTCTGCTTGTTTTTTGAGGGGAGAGTAGCATAAGATGAAAAAACTAGATCATAATTTTGTGGGAGGTAAATCAATATTCTCCAAGCAAATAAACCTGAAATATTTAGGCAATGTGGTGGGAAAACAAATGAACAAAAAAGAAACTTCTCATATTTTTGTTTGTTTGTTTGTTTTCATACTCACTGACATGAACATGACTTTCCAAATCTTTTTTTATACTTGCTACTTTATGATGCTTGCACTCTCATCCAATTGCCATGACAATAGAGAGATTTTGGAAACGCTCTTGGATTTCCAGATGGTCCATTGGACTGTTCTGATAGGAAAGGGGGAGTCAATGCACCTGAGGGAATAAAATGTGCTTGTGTACTGTTGTCCATTTCACAGGAATGCAACAGTGTTACCAACCCAGCCTAGTGCTCTGGGGCCAGCCTGTCCCTGAATCTCTGCCAAACAGGTCTTTCAGGAAATTGCTGCAGCATAAGAGTGTTCGGGATAGAAATCCTCATGTATTCTATACTGGTTTGTGAGTTTGAGGGACTGCACCTTCCAGGAAAGAGGGGTGATTTGCTCTCATATGCAAAAATTCCATCCTCCAGTCAGAATAATGGGACACTGGATTGACATTGATCGGAAGGGATTCCCTCAAAGACAAAGAGTCCCTGGAGTGAGTCCAACTTAGATAGGGAACAGATGTCTTAAAAGACTTCATTATCTATATCACCTCTTATTTTCTCTTCCTGCAGGCCCTTTGGCCTCCTATATACTGACTCACCCATTCTCAGTGTTGGACTATTGCCGCATCTATTTCCTGCCACTCCGACATTGGCTCTGTTGGAGTAGAGAATTCGACACTTGACACGGTCTATTGGAATAGAGGACTCAACACTTGACATGGTTTTGTTGATCGTCCTCCCTTTTGGGGGCCATAGGCATGTCTCCATGTGTAGTTGCTTTTTAATATTAATAATCGATATATTATTAGAAACATTGGAAAAACATTGGGAAGGTTTTACTGTATTGGGACACAAAATAGTGCACAATAAAAACTTAGCAGTAATATATAGATAAAATATATGAAAATCAACAATTGTGGCTGTGCTTGAGTTTAAAGGAGACTGTGATTACTTCAGTATAATAGATGGATAAAGATACATTCCTCTGAGCTTGGATGCAGTGTTTAGCCTTTGTTGCTTTCTTAGTTTTAATAGTTGATTCTAGAGATACTTTACATAATAAAAACATTTAAGTTAATAAATAATAAAACATAATAAAACATTTAAGTTAAGCATAAATATAATTTGTGCTTTTCCTATGTTTAGTCTAATTCTTTGAGAATCAGAATAAGATTGTAGTCTGCCATTATATGAAATTAGAATAGACTAAATATTAATTATAAGTTGGTTTCTTTGTCCTTTAATAATAGTGAAAGCTTTTCACTGTTAAACACTGGAGTTCATGGTGGGGGTAGTTTCTCAGAAAATCTAGTAACGTGTTTTTTCTGAAGGTTGAAGTCTGGCAGATAATGGTGCCCTCAGTTTAGCTGGGAGACAAGTTTGTTTCAGTTTAGCTGGGAGACAAGGTTGTTTTAATCTAGCTGGGAAATAAGATTGTTTTGATCTGGACTGTCATACAGAGAGAATGTATACTTTGAGAAGAGGCATAGATTGTACTTTTGAAGGTTTTTCTTATTTTAAACTAACCATAAAATGATATAATCATTACTAAAGAAAAATATCTATAAAAAGGCTGGCAGAAAAAATAAAGTCAGATTCAGCCTCAGAACACTTGGTGTCTGTGTGTGCTGTTTTTCCCATCCACCTAGGACCCCTGACCCCTGCTAGGGCTGGACCCTGGCAAACTATCAGTCAAACAGTTAGGATCACATGTCAGAAGATAAACTGGAGAACAAATATGTATGTCGATACCAGCAGAAGTCAAGTCAGGCCTCTGTGCTGGTCATTTATGATGATAGCAAACAAACTAGTCTCACCTTGGACTAATTTTCTGGTTCCTTCTTAAGGAACATGGTCAAACTGACCATCAGAAGACCACAGGCCAGGCACAAGTCTAATTCTCTGCCACAACACATAGTAGTAGGAGCAGCTGTCAGTCACTCTCAGCTACATAAATGGGCATAAGGGACAGGAAACTCCCTATACAGGTGTGACTAGCTTTCACTCATTTTGTGAGCAATGACCAGACAGTGATCTCCATTCACTGAGCTGGTTTTTCACCATGTATTTTTTTTTTCAAATAATTGTTTTGGATTTCAAAGTCAAAATCTTCTTATTTACTTCCTGAACCCTGCAGTCACTAGTTTAAAGTTTTCAGTTTTCAGCATGGAGACTATTTCCGGTGAGCCTGGTTCCTGCATTAGACACTCATACTCCCTTGCCTCCCAACACAGTGTGTCAGAAGAAGGGCCTATTTGCTGACTTTCCCCTGACAGTTTGACCCTGAAAAAAAGATAAGATCATGAGCCCAGAAGGATGGTGTCCCCAGGGTGGGATGTGCTGATCTGCCCAGACCAGCTCTGGCTATTGAGAACAAGATCTACCAACAGCCCACATGATTAAAAAGTGCCCACATAGCTCTCAGATGTGAGCAAAGTCCAAATCCACCTCATTCCCACACCCAAGAAAAGATTCTAGAGGCAGGGGTCAAACAGAGAAGAGGAATTCCTCATCTGGGGACAGCAAGTCAAGGATTAAGGACTCTGTGCTCTAAGTGGCCAAGCTAGCCCAGGAGTAAAGCCACGGCACAGACTGAGATAGTTGATTCTGCAAAAACTTTGGAACCAATAAGGAAAAGAGTTGCTGTGGATGGAATGTAGGTCTGAAGGGCTGACACTCTGCTTTCAAGGTCCCAGCAGCTGGACCCTGCTCTGGACAAAATAAACATTCTCAATCATCAACCCTGAGCATGGTCTGGTTTGCATGAAGACAACTCTCCCCAGAAAGGGGATAAGAAAGACCTGGGGAGAAGCCTGCCCACCTGGTCCAAGAGAGAAACCTCAGGACACCACCATCATGGCCTGAACACCCCTCCTCCTTGGCCTTCCAGCCCACTGCACAGATGCTACCCCAGAGTCAAAACCCACCTAGCCCAGAAATATGGGAGTCAGCTCAGCAGGGTTGTACCTATAAAAGTTCTCAGAACTTACTGCAGGATGTGGGACTGGAATAAAATCTACACAGTGTGCTCATGGGCTTTGTGAACCTCAGATTATCCACCTGCCAGATCACATTGGGTGTTCTGCTCAAGTGTTCAGGAGGGTCCATCCTCCAGCCAGCTCATGGGATACAGGGGTTGATGCAGAAACCAGGGGACACCCTGTAGACCCACAGAATCCCTGAGTTCTTCCAGGGAAGGGGAAGGTAAGGTTAGGATGGAAATTTTTCTTTATCTTCAGAGCCAACTTTCCTTCTTTCTCTTTATAGGCTCTGCAGCCTCTATGTGCTGACTCAGCTATCCTCAATGACTCCCTGTAGACCCACAGAATCCCTGAGTTCTTCCAGGGAAGGGGAAGGTAAGGTTAGGATGGAAATTTTTCTTTATCTTCAGAGCCAACTTTCCTTCTTTCTCTTTATAGGCTCTGCAGCCTCTATGTGCTGACTCAGCTATCCTCAATATCACTGACCCCAGGACACATGACCAGAATCACCAGTGGAGGCAATGACATTGGATAAATATGTGCACTGGTACTGAAAGAAGTCAGAACAGGCCCCTGTGCTGGTCATCTACAGTCACCTACAGAGCTAGCAAATAGCCCTTAGGGATCCCTGACTGATTTTTCTGGTTCTGATGGCATTGGAAGCAGCTGACATTGACTCCAAGTAACACAGACAGATGAGGACAGCGGAAAAGAACCTTTGCTCTATTTTTTTTTTTTTTTTTTTTTTTCCTTCAGTGCAAGGCAAGCACTCTACCGACTGAGCTATCTCCCCAGCCCTGGAAAAGAACCTTTGCAACCAGACCTGACTCTCAGTCTCAAGCAACCTCTAAGTGAGTTTGTTCTCAACTTACTCATTTACTTTTTCACTGAAGCCCAAACTACTAGAAAAAGGAATAGGTGGTTCTTTCACAGAATTAGTTGCATTTTAAATCTGCAATACTGTCACTTTATTTCAGGTCCATGAGAGACTAGTTTGCAGGTTCCAGGGATTGTAAACAGAGTCAGTTCCATGCATGAGACATTGCTAGTCTCTTTCCTCCCTTTCAATAGAGTGTGGTAGAAGCAGCCATCCTCAGACTTTCTGACCTGGGAATTTGCCCTGGAAAAGTATTGTGATCCAAGAGGGATCATGCATGCAGAAAGAAATACCATGACCAGCTCTGGGTGTCTGAGAACAAGAAAGTCCCACTGCAGTGAGTAGAGCATACATGGCTCTTTTAAAATGCTTAACTTATCTGGGTAACGTGGTGTACAACTGTAAGCCCAGTGACTTGTGAGGCTGAGGCAGAAGGATCACAAGTTCAAAGTCAATCTCAGAAAGTCAGAGAAACCCTAAAAACTTAGCAAGACAGTGTTTCAGATTGATCTTTTTAAAAGTGCTAAGGCTGCAGCTCAGTGGTGAAGTGCCCCTGGATTAAATCCCCCAGTACCCACTCCCTCACACAAAAAAAGTTTCATTTCATTAAAAATGTCGTGACCTTTTCATTTCATTAAAAATGATGAAAGTCTACACCTTGGGATTCTCAAATGAGGGCTTGAAGAGAACACAGGGTTCCTGCTCCCATCTTACTTCTCTGTTCTATGGCAGAGACTTCTGGATCCCAGAGCAAAAACCGCTGCCTGCACCTGTATCACAGTCACTTATGACTGAACGACTTTCCTTGCTCCTGATACTTGGATTATGCAACTTATCCAGGGTAAATGTGTTTTTTCCAGAATCTGCTTGACGATGAATTCTTTCTTTTATTTCTCTGTGGGAGTATAGGTTATTATAGTATTGGTGCATATGGGTCAGAATGCTAAAAACAATGATACCCTAATCATATCTGTTAAAATGGAGCAGGAATCTTATGACTTATTTGCCATTGTATGAATGCATGTGTCTCATCAGATCTACCTACATATTTCCCACTTCATGTAAATAGAAATTTCATGATCCAATTATCATGACATGGTAGATGCCTGGGATATTTTCTTGGGTATCCTGATGTTCCAAGCCCACATAGACCTTGTGATGACAGGGAGGGAGATGAAGCTGAAGGGATAAATCATGGGCGAATGCTGTTGTGCACTCCACGTTGAATGCAGTTTCTGATTCTGCTCCCTGAGAACAATAGAGAAAAATTTTTCTACATCAATGGTGCTTAACATGCACCTGCACATGTTATTCAGCCTGAAAGATTCCATATCTGGTGAAGACAATGAAAATGAGACTTCAACCTGATGGGATCTGTTGAAATCTACTTCTACCTTCAAGGATCCATTCAACTGTGGCAGGACTAGGCCAAGTGATTAAATGGATAGGGAATTCAACAACAATCCATAAGCCATTTAGGTCCTAGTGTGACATTAGTCTATGCCATTTCCCACATCATGATGAATTAATATTATTTACCATCATGGATGGGGTGGAGGTGGGGGAAGACTGAATTTATTTTGTGCATCAGCCACATAGTAGGTGTTTTAGTGTTTGCAACCAATATAGTGGCAGTTGCAATGCCTCCATTATACCAATGAGGCATGAAAGCAGCCATTGAAAATACTTCAATGAATGGACATTTCTATTTTCCAACAAATCATTACCTACAAATCCAGGCAACAAGTTTAGTGGCTGACCCTGTATTTTAGTCTTTCCATGTTGTTGCAGAGATTGCTCTCTTTGTTTTCTTGATGCACTGAGTTTTGGGGTTAGAGAACTTTTTCACATCTGGAAAAAAGGGAAGGGATTGATGTTGTTATTGAGACACCACCGTTGGCCATTCATGATGAATTTTGTTAGTTGGGAAAGAGATCCAGTTAGTTGGGAAAGAGCTCCATCTACTGCCTCCTTGTCATTCCAGTTCTAGGGACTCAACTCATAGCTTTCCGCTGATCAGAAGCCATGACTCCCCCTTGACCTTGTTCACTCTGTAGAAGATACTGTTGAATTCCGCCTCACCTCCAGCATTTCCTTGGGAGTATGGAAGTGTTCAGGGCCTGCCCAGGAGTCAGCCTGACAGAGAAGTCTTTCCATGTTCTTGACTATATAGTAGATAGTGACTTTTGCAGTCCATTTCTTCTGTTATAACAAAATTAACTTCTTCTTGGTAACTGACAAACAATAGAAATTAATTTCTAACAGATCTGGAGGCCAGGAAGTTAAGGTACGAGCACATCCAGTGTCTGGTGAGGGTCTCTCTTGCTGCATCAGCACATGGAGGAAGAGATGAAATGGAAACCAGGGCTATATTAGTGTTACCTGGCTATTTATTAGGCATTCATCCCATCAAGAGAGGGTCCCTCAAGTCTTACTGCCTCCTGAATGATAAGCCTCTCGATATTGTTGCATTGAGGATTAAGTTGCATCATAAGTTTGGAAGAGACCTGGCAGTGGCTCTAAGACCAGTCTCGTGCTGATTCTCAGCTCCCACCCCACCCAGGGGTGGGCGAGATGCTCAGGAAACTGTTCCAGAATGAGGAGTGGTGGGACTGAAATCCCCACAGTGTGATCCTTGGTTATGTTGAGGCTGAGGGACTAGAGATGCCAAGAGATAAGGGAAAGTTTCTTCCTATGTTCAGAGGCTCCTTCTACTCATCATGATCATGGGCTACCAGTACTGAGGTTGATGTGAGGGGGCACCCTGCTAATAAAGAAAGTCAATGGAGTACATCCAGGACTGGGAGATGGGTTTCTTGGGACTATTGCTACATTGTCATACCCACAATTCCATTTCTCTCCTTGCAGTTTGTGTGACCTCCTACAAAGTGACTGGGACATCCTTAATGTTGGTGATCCCAAGATAGATAGCCTGGATTGCCTCTGGGAATAACAACATTGGAAGTTGTTTTATGAACTGCAGAAGACAGACAAGGCCCCTGAGATGGTCATCAATAGAGACAGCAACAAGTGTCCAGGGATCTCTAACTAAATTTCTGGCTCCAACTCAGGGAATGAGGCAACTCTAACTGTCAATGAGGCACACTCTTTGAACAAGGCTATTACTGTCAGGAGTGAAACTCACAGTGACAAAGGTAGATGAGTAGGTGTGACATGTACATGGTTCTTATTTCACTTCCTGCTGTGGTCACACTGATGATAAAAAACTGGTCACAATTAGTAGAAGTTTCCATTTCTGCTCCTGCTTTACATTCCTGACAGTTGAGGGCTGGTTTCCAAACATGTCCAGTCTCAGCTGATTCCAATAACCTGACCAGGATGTTTAGAATGATTCAAATTGCCAACTTCCTAAGACTCTAGAAACCATATCAAGCACCACAAAATCTATGAGAACTACAGAGAATACCCCTTAGACACTGCATTTTAGTGTCTCAGAAGAGAAACATCAATGTAAGATAGTAATAAGTTTTGGAGTCTGCACTTGAATGTGTTCTTGCAGTACTTGCAAGGAAGGAACTGGCTAGAATTTGGTCATATCTATGGAATACTAGAAAAGGGACAGAGGACATGCAGGAAGGTGTTGGGCAAGAGCAAGATGGCTATAGTTAGCTCCCTCGCCGAGGCTTCCATGTAGCCTAGGTCATGAACTCCCTGACTCAGCATATGTACTAAAAGTCAAAAACTTTGGTTGGTGAGTATGTGTCTACTTATGTAACCTGCTAGCAGTATGCCTTCTTTGTCTGGCCTGAACATAAAAAGTTCTATGGAAATGATTTGGGTTGGGGAGGGAAGCTAGGGGCTACTGGCACATCCAAATAAAGCATCTGTTATCCCAAATGTGCCTCACATCTTCTTTCAACTTCTAGATACATAACCTTGGTTCCTGGGCCTGAGTCCCACAGGAAAACTTGTGTAGTTGGCATGATCCTTGCATGTGAGAGATGTGTTGACTCCAGTGAATGGGGTTGTTCTATGGCCACCAAGCAGCATATAGTACTCAGCTGCCAAGATCCTATTAGTCTGGACTTCTGTGAAGAGTTCAGACACAATGGATGGGTACCTTGTGAGTACAGAGAAGAATTCAGATTGTCCTGGGTCAAACATGAACCCAGCCATGGACCCAGGGGGACTGTGAACTGAGAAGTGGAGTCCATATGCCAGCCCACTGCCCAGGAGAAAGATGGCAGCAATGGTCCAGATGAGACAGGGAAATGGATTTAGGAGCCACACAAATGGCTGCTAGGGCCATGGGATGGTTGCTTCCTACAGCTCAGAGAGCAAAATCTGATGCAGGTTTATGAGAGACTGCCAAGATGAGAGAGTTACAAGATGAAGAAGAGGTGTGGGAAGTCAAAGTATGGTTGCTGGAGGAGGATCTCCATATCTTGGATATACCCTATGGTCTCCCCTCATAGTGCTGGTGAAATTGGAAGAGGAGGACAATACCATACTGGATCTCCTTGAAGTTCATGATGCACTCCTGGGTCTTGGTGATGGCACTGATCATTTCCACTGCCCACATGAAGATGACATCTAAGGCTTCCCTCTGTGCTGAGCCCATTCCTCTTGGGAGGGAGAGGTGCAGGGTGGTTAACTGTCCACAGACAAATACAAATTCTTCCCAATCAGAAACTTCCACTGCAGAATCTCCTCTTGCTGACAGGCCTGAAACTTCGTGAAGGAAGGAGGGATTCCCAGATGGAAGTCCTCCTTATGAACCTCTGTGTCTCTGTATTTGTCATTCGGGTGATTTCTCAGTGGAGCTGTGTTGTATGATGATGCAGCTCTGCAATTGTGCAACTGAGCATGTAGCTGTGCAATTTGTACTGGTAGCTTGGGTTTTTGTTCAGGTTGAACATGATAGCTTGGTGAATCTTACTGCTATGGAGCTCTCGAATGTACCCCCTTCTTGTTCTGTTCAGAATTCTCTTTTAAAAAAAAAAAAAAATCTGCCTGGAGTCGGTTACAAAGGGAGCAGCCGCTCGGGCTGCCTTACAGCTGCCCGCTAAGGCCTCGCGCCCCTCGCCATTTTCCAGCCGCGCTCCGACGCGGGTCGCGGCGGCAGGGAGAGGCGGAGCCGCCAAGAGCGCTACCCGGGTCGACCCCGCGGGAAGGTCGCGGCCGTGACGACGGCTCTGGGCCCAGCTCCCCTTCCGCACCCCTCCCGCCGGAGTGAGGGGAAGATGTCCGTGTCAGGGCTCAAGACCGAGTTGAAGTTCCTGGCGTCCATCTTCGACAAGAAGCACGAGCGATTCTGCATCGTCAGCTGGAAGCTGGACGAACTGCACTGCCAGTTCCTGGTACCGCCGCCGGCGCCGCCGGGTAGCCCGCACTCACCGCCGCTCACACTTCACTGCAACATCACGGAATCTTACCCATCTTCTTCAACAATATGGTTTGTGGACTCAGATGACCCAACTCTGACATCGGTTCTGGAACGTCTAGAAGATACTAAGAACAACAATTCGCTTCGTCAGCAATTGAAGTGGTTGATATGTGAACTCTGCAGATTATATAACCTTCCTAAGCACCTGGATGTTGAGATGCTAGATCATCCACTACCCACGGGTCTGAATGGAATAACAGAAGAAGTGACTTCAGAAGAAGAGGAGGAAGAAGAGATGGCCAAAGATATAGAAGACTTGGATCTTCGGAGATGAAGGAAGAAGAGCCTATCAGTGGGAAAAAGTCAGAGGATGAAGGAATTGAAAAAGGAAATTTGGCAATATTAGAGAAAATTAGGAAGACTCAAAGGCAAGACCATTTAAATGGTGTGGTGTCTGGGCAGTGCAAGCTTCAGATAGACTTATGAAAGAGCTCAGGGACATATACAGATCACAGAGTTATAAAACAGGGATTTATTCAGTGGAACTCATAAATGACAGTTTATATGATTGGCATGTTAAACTGCAGAAGGTTGACCCTGATACTCCGTTGCACAGTGATCTTCAGATCTCAAAAGAAAAAGAAGGCATAGAATACATTTTGCTTAACTTCTCTTTTAAGGATAACTTTCCCTTTGATCCTCCATTTGTTTGAGTGGTATTACCTGTTCTCTCAGGAGGGTATGTGTTGGGTGGAGGAGCATTATGTATGGAACTTCTCACAAAACAGGGCTGGAGCAGTGCCTATTCAATAGAATTGGTCATCATGCAAATAAATGCCACCTTGGTCAAAGGCAAGGCCAGATTGCAGTTTGGAGCAAATAAGAATCAATATAATCTAGCAAGAGCCCAACAGTCCTATAATTCCATTGTACAGATACATGAGAAAAATGGCTGGTACACTCCTCCAAAGGAAGATGGCTAAATATGTTGACTCTCATATGTTTGGACCAATGTTGCTTTAAAGAAAATCTTCCCAACATGCAGATACAAGCTTTGAGTGCCCCTATAACAGCAGTACCGAAGATGTTAGCTAATAGATATTTTAGTGGATAATCTGTCAACTGACATCCAGTATAAGTTACAGCCATTTCATTTTGCTCACTTTAGTTATCTTGGATTGAGCAGTGGGGCCTTTACTGTATTTTCCTGATAAATACACGTACTGGCCACTTCTTATCTCTTTTTCTTGAAAAGTGAAATCTTTTAAGCAGGCAAGTCAGCATCAGGTTACTACAGTTGCGACTTGGCAGTGACTTTCCTATGTTGAGTCCATGGGTTACGAGGATTTGCAAAATACTGTTCCATTTAGAGCCAATAAAAGTTTAATCAATGTTCAATATTGGTTTAGAAATTTTTAAGTCTTCTAAACCACAGCCTTTTTAAGGCCTAAAACCATTTTATGATATTGCCAACGTAATGACAGGAAATTTACTCATTAAATTGTTAAACATTTTTTATGGCTATATGAAGATATGAACTGTTTCCTGAAGGTATGCTCTTACTTGAATTATACTTTTTAGGCAAAGCAAAGTAAGGCAGTGCCACTTAAGGCTTGTGAGCAGTAATTTCCACTAAGGCAGCAGAGTCTTGCTGGGCTGAATCTGCTTCTTGTTGGTTCAATATTTCTTACGAAGAAGAGCCACAATATAGAACTTGAAGTTATTTAAAATACTAAGTCATTTTACCTTTCCATTTTATTAACGGGATGTTGCAATTATTTGTAAACTAATAAACTTATAAAGTGATTGGCATGAAGACAGACTTCCTTGAGCAAAAAGCTATATAGTTAAGTACAAAAAGATACCTGATTTGGAGATTCTTAAAATTTTTGTTGTCATGACAATGGCTTTTACAACCAAAAGACTAATAGGATCTCTTAATTCTTTTGTAAAACCTGACTCAAATCAATGTACTCTGCATTTTATTGCCTTACATGAATCAGTCCTGTTTGGTTGGTGAGAGATTTTTTTTTTTTTAATAAACCCAAGTTTGATTTAAAAACAAATTCTAGTTATTAAGCACTTTTTAAAAGAAACCCAGAAGCACATTTTTTTCTGCACAAACCAGTTTCAAAGTTCAAATGCATTTCTTATGCATTTGCTTTAAGATTTGGTTTTTAACTCTGTAAACCCTATTCAAGAGATTTGGCACTTATGCATTATTGTGTTTCTTTTGATTTTAATTTGGTTAGGATAGTAGATAAAGATTTTCTTTATCTTGCTCACTTGGTTACATTTATATAAAGCTCTCATTGCCAGTTGCTCAGATAACAAGTGACAAGGCAGAATTCTTTAAAGCATTAAAGTTCCTTAAGCCTAAGGCTAAATCTTGAATACATTATTGAATTCTTTAATATCCTGATAGCTACCAGATTGACAGCTGCACATTTGGCATGCTTTGTTTTTTGGATTTTATTTTTCATTGCAGATTTATTTGGCAATGTACAGTAAATTTTGTAAACTTGCATCAAGTTTATGAATAAAGAACCATTTAAAAATTCAAAAAAAAAATCAGCTGCATCTCATAAAACCAAAAAGACTTCTGTGATGCCCAGTCCTGTCTACAGCCAGAGAAACAGGGGCTCACTGCTATTCAAACTCTTCAGGAAACTCACCAGATGATCTCCTTTGATGTAAATATCATCATCTGTTCCCATAAACCATTCATACTTGTCCAATTGCTGATTGTGTATTTACTTAAGCATCGTAAAAGACTTCTTTTGGGACAGGCAGGAGTCATCCACGATCCATAGTGACAGTATTGGAATTGGTAGAGATGTGTCTGAACCCTCACTGGAGAAGAACTCCACTTTCTTGGATCATGTTGTGAGGGCGACCATGGCATGGGTCTGCAAGTATTTCTAAGCAGTCATGACTCCCCCAAAAGAGAAAGGTCCTGTCGTGTTGGCCGCCATCTGGGGCCAAACCTTGTGGCCACAGCTGTGCGCCGCAGGCATCTTCGTGTGCCCTGCCAGCCTGGGATGCTTTTGCTGCCGCCGCCGCCGCCGCCTCCGCCGCCACCGCCTGCTGGGCCTGCAGTCCTCCTGTCTGATGCGGTGCCACTGACCCGCTCACTTCAGCTCCGAAGTGCGGGGCAGGACCAGACGTCGAGGCCAACACGAAGCCCAGTAATAGCCTAAGAAGCATTCCGAGCCAGGAAAGCCGACCTGCGTGCGGCAATGTCCAGGTCACTCTGCTTGCAGGGCGGATTCTGTCGCCCATCCTCAGAAGCCCTCCCACCGCAGCTCCCACCCATAGAGACCAAGCGGCCCTAGTGCCTTGAGGCCTGGTCCCCGCAGCTCAGTGGCTGCCTAGGGCCAGCCGCGCCCCAGGAGGCCCCCTGAGCTGACCTCAGGCCCCACGCTGGCACTTCATTCTGATCTCCTGCCCCCACCGCCGGCCTGCTCCTTTAAGAGCAGAACATGCCTTGCCCGTGCAAGTGGCGGCTCCTGAGCAAGACCGCCAAGGCTCCTCTCGCTTTGGCACGGAGGTGTAGGACCAGTGCAAAGGCAATGGCAGTGGCCCCTGGCCAGAGCCGCTGTCCTGCCCTGCTTGTGCCCCAGGCAGGCTCCGCCCCTTTTCTCTCTGTGGCCTAGGCTGCTGCTGCAGCTGCACCTCCTCCTACTTAGCTCGCCATTGTCCTTTGATACATTTAGAGTTGATTTTTGTGCAATGTGAAAAATAAGGGCCTAGTTTTATTTTTCTGCATATTCCACCATGCTCTTCTACCATGCTGTTTCTGTGATGGAGTCAGAAGATCACAGAAACCTGTAAAACCATGATCCAAAGGAAATCTGTCCTCCTCTAAATTGTTCACTCAGGTATTCTGGGCACAGTGAAGAAGAGCTGACTATCGCAAATGTGATAATTACAGAGCACATTAGTTGTTCTGATAGTCCTGCCCAGCGTGAAATGCTGAGGGGAGTCCTAAGACTGAACGAGGCCAAGAGATGGGAACTTGAGAACCTGAAGAGTTAAAATCTCGGGTAAAGGTACGTACATAGCTGAACATAAATCCCAACAATGGTGTGTAGTCTTATATTTTCATTTGTAACATTTTACTATATGAATTAAAAGACAGGAGAAAAAAGTTCATAGTTTAAGTCAATAAGGGACACACAATGTATGGACATCATACTCGCAACAATAGCATTGTAAACAAGGAAAGGGAATAGAGGAGGATAGGAGGAGAGGTAACATATGGTAATAAAATGAAGTCAGCAACATTTCAAACTATATTGGTATTGATGTAAGATAGTAAGTGTTGGGGCTGGGGAGATAGCTCAGTCGGTAGAGTGCTTGCCTTGTGAGCACAGCACCCAAAAAAAAAAATAAAAGATAGTAAGTGTTAAGCACATAGGAACCACTATGAAAATAAATTAAAAATATAGATAAAAGAATATGAAGAGGTAGCCAAAGTGGTATGACTAGGGGAAAAAAATCAACCAATCACAACGGAAGCTGGTAGTGGAGTGGTGAGGAACATAAAAAAGAGATAAATTACATGTAGAAAAGAGCACCTTGACAGAAATCTTTCATTATCTTTTATGACTTTAGATGAAACACATGAGTCTTGGTTCCTCAATACATAAGAAACCTTCATTCACACAGGGTTTAACACAGTTTCTCTAAACTACTGTGTTTGGGGAGAAAGGCTTTAGGTTGTGGGATTCTCTTCTAACAAAACAAAGCACCTGGTAATAGGAACTGGACCTGCCATGACTCCCTATGCCCTGAGAATGCCACCAATCTGAGAGGCACAGGGGGGAGGGGAGGTTTTGGCACAACTGCCACAGAGTGAGGCTGGACACCCTGACAGTAAGTTCCCCAGTGGCAGAGAGGCTTTGGGGTCCCCAGGAGGGAGGCTACTACTCTGTGAATCCTCAACCACCAGTGGGTAGTGGAAGAGCATCCAGAATCAGCCAAGAAAGAAATTGGGATTGCACAGTCAGAGTTCAAGAGTGAGACCAGACCTGGGAGTGAACAGGAGTCCAATTTCAGTCCCCAAACTGGACATAAGGAGAGTCCAAACTATGCCCTGGGCTGCAGTGACCACATTCAGAGAGAGTCAGACTAACAGGGATCACCCCCAGGACACTGGCAAGACCCAACTAACTATAAAGATCTCACCTGGCAAATCCACTGAAGGAGGCTGGTCATATGTGTAAGCATGAGCAGACCATGCTGGTTGAAATTCATTAGAAAGAACAAGCTGAGGTTCAGTGCTGTAGGAGAGAGCACAGTGTGAGAGGGTGGGGTTCCTAGGGTCTGTTTCATTCTCCCAGCATTATGCATGGGCCTCCTGCTAATCTCAGGGCACATTTTATCACTAACCAGAAGTGATCCCTTGGAAGATTTCTCTATCCTAGGGTCTTCTAAGGATGTCTGCATACTCCTCCCTGGCCTTTCCTCCCACCTCCAGGCAGATCTTTCCTCAGGGAGAATCTCCTCCTATGTTCAAGTGTAGTCTTGTATGAGGGAAGGGGGCACTTGGTCTCTTCTCTCTGCGTGGAGTATGTCCAGGCTCTTTATGGAGACTCTCAGAGTGACACTGACTCTCAACTGCCTCAGTTCATAGCCATGAACCTAGATTTCACCTTGGTTCAAAGACAGGATCTTCCCTGCTTGAGGAATCTTTGACAACCCATGTTTCAGAGTTCAGCCTTGGTAACTGTGACACTGATGAACTTCACAGACAATAGGGACCTAAAGTTCTTTTCTTCATCAAGTATGAATTTTGGTGCTTTTAAACACATTGCATAAAACATGAATGATTTAAAAAATAAGAATACACTTGTCTATTTATGGTATATTGTGGAATGAGATGTGTCAACCACAATGTGTTTGAGGCTAGAAATGGTGATAAATCCATAAAAGAAGGTGTTTGATTAAGTAAACAGGGTATAATTGGGAAATGACTAAAAGCATACCAACAACCAGAGAAACATTAAATGAAACCAAAGTACACTTGGGAGTCACTGTGAGGACTAAGGAATGTGAGGGTCCATGGTCCACCTTATGCTGAGTCAGTTTTCATCAGTGGTCTCTCAGCAGGGAGCTGCTTTGCCCATGGCCAGGAACGTGGAAGGTCAATACCCCTGCTGAACTGAACCCAGAAAAAAATAGTCCAGAAGAACTGAAAGAGTAATAAAGGGGTCAATACCTGGAAAATGACTTTGATTAGAGGTCATGGAAGTCAAGTGTGATTTTTTTTGCCCAAAGCAGCAGTTGAATGCTGAACCTTCTCTTTTCAGTCTCCTCTTTTGAGTGACTTCCTATAACTGGTATTCCCAGAGGATTCATAATTTATCTGATGACCAAACATATACTTCCCAAAAAATCTTGAGATGAATAAGGGGTCTTAGAGAACACAGCAGTGCTGTGCATGTGAGGTCAGAGATCAATGAAGAGGAGATATCTCTCATATGGTCGTTCAGAGACCATGGATATGGGGTGTTCCACAAAAGCTCATGTGTGAGACAATGCAAGAATCTTCAGAGGCAAAACGATTAGGTTGTGACTTGTAAACTAATCAGTGACATAATCCAGTGATATAGGTGATAACTGTATGCAGGTACATTGGCACCAAATGAGGTTTTCACTAGAGATGAGACTGTGGGGTTCATATTTTGATCCTGGTCATCTAAGCTCTCTCTGCCTTTTTTTTTTTTTTTTTTTTTTTTTTTTTTTTTCTTGTGGTGCTGGAGATTGAACTCAGGGCCTTGTGCTTACAATGCAAGCACTCTACCAACTGAGCCATATCCCAGCCCTCTCTCTGCTTCTTGATTGTCAGGACTTGAGATGATTTCCTCCTCCCTGTCATTCCACCATGATGTTCTGCCTCATTGTCTTCTCATCTCTACTTTTCTCCTTGCAGGGTCTGTGGCCTTCTTTGAGGAGAATCAGCCACCCTCTGTATCAGTGATCTCAAGTCAGACAGTCTTGATCACATGCTCTGGAGAGAAACTGGAGAGGGTTAAATATGTATATTGGGGCAAACTGAAGTCATCCCAGGCATCTGTTCTGATCATCTACAGATATACCAACTGGCTCTCAGGAATCTCTAACAGTCTGTGACTCTAACTCAGGAAACACAACCATTCTGACCATGAGTCAGCTACAGACTTTGGATGAGGCTGAATATTACTGTTCCACCTTTGATGGCAGTGGAAACAGTGTCCAGTGACACACATTTTCACAGACAGATGTGGACATAGGACAAGAAACTACCCAATCTGGCCAGACTCTCACTATCATATGCCTGTTGAGTAATGACTAACACCTTGGTTTTGACTTGCTCACTCACTTTCTCAATGTAGTTCACACTACAGAAAAGGATAGATTTCCATTGGAAGTGTGGTTCTTTCACAGAATTAGTTGCATTTTAAATCTGAAATCCTGTCAGTTTATTCTAGAGTCCTGCAGAGCATAGGTCACAGGTTTTGGGGATGGAAAAATCTCCACAGAGCCTGGTCTGTGGATGAAACAGTCTCTTTCCTCCCTATCAACAGAGAAAATGGCAAGAGATGTCCCATTCTTAGACTTTTTGTGCCTGAGAACTTGTCCTGGACAAAGACAACCTATGGTGAGCACATTAGGATTTTGTACAGAGGATGAGACATTCTGAACTACTCAGACCAGTTCTAAGTACCTGAAAAAAATATCATCCTGCTTTAGGTGAGAAAAAAGAGCACACATGACTAGGCATAGTCATGCAGTCCTTTAATCCAGTAGTTCAGGACGCTGAGGCAGAAAGGACACAAGTTCAAAGACAGCTTCAGCAACTTAGCAAGTCTCTAGTGAGACTCAGTCTTAAAATTATAAAATAAAATGGGCTTGGGATATGTGTCAATGCTTAAGCACCCCTGGGTTATAGCCCCCAGATACCCCATCACATACAATAAAAAAAGAACACACATGGTTCTCAGGTGTGAGCAAGGACATCAATTGCCGGGGTCCAGCCCTAGCAGGAGTCCATGGATTCCACACTGGTAAACGGGGCACGGGGAGACAGCATCGGCAATGGATGGAGAATGAAAGACACAGACTCTAGTTCTGGTGCAATCAATCCCACTTTATTCTGGGGAAGGCTGGGTTTATATACATTTTTCTTCAGGCTATAATGACAGTCTTGTGGTTAATATTAAAGAAGTTTCCAAAGCATAGGCAGAAAACAGCAACCTTACAGATTATCCTTACCTAATCACAATTGTTTTAAGAATATCTAACTACGTCGATGAGCTAATACAATGTTTATTTCCTTAATATCTAAACTCTATGTGACCTAAGACTATTCTTATTATTCTCGCGGTTAAAGCGATAGACAAGTAATCTCATGTGACCATCTCTACTAGGTCCATCTGGTTAATATCTAAATTGCTGAGTTAAGGGCTACAGGAGGGCAGCAGTCGCAATGGTTATTGTGTACCAACATTTATTATAGGGGTGACATATTCTTTGTAGGAAGGAAGGAATGTTGTGAAACCTTATTCTCTTACCTCACCACCACACATAAACAAAACCATCGTTAGAATTTAACCAGCCTGTTGGAGACAAAGGTAGATCTATAACTATTTTCTCCAGAGGCTTTCAGGGACTCATTGCACGGTTGCAAAATTATTTTTAATTTTGTTAGTGGTAAAGACCCATTGTTTTTCAGATTGTAGGTAATATTTTCTGGAATTTTTTGTTGTATTCCCCTCATCCCCTTAAGCAATCTGTTCAGACTGAAATGAGTAATATATTATCAGAAAAACACAGCAGAAAAAACACCATGCTCCGGAGCAAAACATCCGGCAATTCCTTTTAGTATGAGCCTTTGCAAACCTCCTCCAGAGGATCTTTGTCAAGCACTGGATGGAATTCCGGATGCCCCCGCTATCAATAAACCTTTTGAAAAAAAAAAAAGTATCCTTTCTTTATAAATGACGTGAGCTTGTTTAAAAAAAATTCAAAAGGGTTTGACCAATGAGATTCTCATCTGTCAAGACATAAACATAAGGTTCTTGTCCCCATAATAACTTTCTGTTATGTTGCAGAGTCCTCTGGACCCAGGGTCAAACTGCAACATCAGTGACACCTTTGCCTGCACCTGCTGCTCACCTTCCTGCTCTAGGACTCAAACACTGCACAGCACTGCTCATTTCTGATATTGCATTGGAGAAACATACCCAATGCAAATTTGCTGTTTCCGGAAACATGATTCACCATCAATACTTTTTATTTTTTTCTTAATAGGATTACAGAATATAATAATATGCCCTTAATTTTTTCAAAACTCAGTCAAAATACTGAAAACAACTAGACCCTAATGTTCTCCTAACATGAGAACAGGAGTCTTCTTATGGTTTATTTCATATTATCTGAGTGTATGTGACTCACCAAATTTTCCTGCATACTTGCCATCAAGTAAATAGGAAGCATATGATCCAAGTATCATGATGTGGTAGAGCCCTGGGGTGTTTTGTTGCAAAGACCTACCCCAACCAGTGCAATTAGATATAGCACTTAAACCAAAATCTTGGGCTTCCTCTGGAACGAAGTCTCAGGAAGAAAAGTCCTAACATCTGGACAGCTGATGCCCCATCAACCATTGGCTCCTGAAGGGGTTCCACTTTCCTATAAAGAGACTTCCTTGCAGCACATGGCTTTCCACCCACAAGTGTGTGCCCAGCTCTTAGAGATGCCATGAGGAGGGACCTGGGTGACTTACAATATAGGTTACCTGTCACACAGGCAGTATCCCTGAACAAGTATGGATCAGGCACGTAGATCTCCAGCTACACAGGAAAATCCGGAGATATAGAAGAGGAAATGTGTTCAACCGAATAAAGGAAATGAATGGGAAACCACTGGAGCACTTCCAAAATATGGTCAACCTCTGTTTGCTGGGTGCTGGGGTGGAGGACAGACCTCCTCCTTAGCAGTTATTTCCCATCACCAGTGACCTCACTTCTCAAAAATCCTGGATTCAGATGATCTTAAGACCTTAGAATGACAATTCCACCTGTGATGCTCATATTCAAGAGGAAATGTACGGCACACAACGAGTTGGTTTCTGTCATGCAGAAGAGAATAGTTTCCCGAGAAGAACACCAACACAAAAAATTTTATGACCATTTTCATTCACTTCGTTAGCTACAACCAAACCACCTGATGAGAAAAATTAAGAGGAGGAAAAATTTATTTTGGTGCTCATGGTTTCAGAGGTGTCAGTCCATAGACAGCTGACTCCATTCCTTGGGCCTTGAGGCAAGGGAGAAAGAACATCGTGGTAGAAAAGTGTGGTGGAAGAAATCAGTTCAAGACAGGATCAGGGGGAAGTAGGAGGTTCAGCTGCTCTGGACGCTGTCATTCAGGCCTCTGGAGGGTGTTCACTGGAGGACCTCTGGTGCAGGCCACAGTGACAGGGCCGCTCCCCCCACCCTACCTCCTCCTGTGTTCAGGGTCTGCTGGAGCCTTCTGTATCCTGCATGGCACAGGAAGTGTTGGAGCACCTGAGCCTGAACCTACTAGTAGCTGCTTGGGTGGAGAGGCTAAGCTGCAAAGGAGAGACTGATAAACACTGGCACCTCCAACAAGATTTTTTGTTCCACAACATTGGGGACCTAGCCCCCATGGTCTGCTAACATGTAGGAAACTGTGAACGCCAAAAGCCAGACCCGCAACCTGCAGCTGCAGCAGTTCATCTCCTTTTCCATGACCTGGGCAATCCACAACTTTCCTGGGTGTGGGTACTGTTAAAGAAAGTTACACTCATACATTGCTGGTGGAGCTGCAAATTAGTGCAGCCACTCTGGAAAGCAGTGTGGAGACTCCTTAGAAAACTTGGAATGGAACCACCATTTGACCCAGCTATCCCACTCCTTGGCCTATACCCAAAGGACTTAAAATCAGCATATTACAGAGATACAGCCACATCAATGTTCATAGCTGCTCAGTTCACAATGCCAGATTGTGGAACCAACCTAGATGTCCTTCAATTGATGAATAGATAAAGAAACTGTGGTATATATATATATATATATATATATATATATATACAATGGAATATTACTCAGCCATAAAGAATGATAAAATTATGGCATTTGCAGGCAAATGGATGAAATTGGAGAATATCATGCTAAGCGAGATAAGCCAATCTCAAAAAAACAAAGGACGAATGATATCGCTAATAAGTGGATGATGACACATAATGGGGGGTGGGAGGGGTTAGTGTTAGGGTTAGAGTTAGGGTTAGGGAGGGGGGCAAGAATGGAGGAAGGAAGGACTGTATAGAGGGAAAAGAGGGGTGGGAGGGGTGGGGGGGAAGGGAAAAAAATAACAAAATGAATCAAACAGCATTACTCTATGTAAATTTATGATTACACAAATGGTATGCCTTTATGCCACGTACAAACAGAGAAACAACATGTATCCCATTTGTTTACAATAAAATAATAAAAAAAAGAGTTATGGACAAAATTCTTAGTATGACTGAAGGCATCAAAGTGACAGATGCTCCAATCCATACAACTAGAGACAAATTGGTTGCAAAGAAGGGGTAGAAGAGCAACCCAAAAAATGAATCCTAGAAGGAAAAAACAACTCTGCAGTTGAGTGAGATCTTGCAAAAATTTCTGCGAAAACAGAACATACGTCAGTTCAGACAGAAAACAATTCTACATGTTCTGGGTCATCCACCAAATCAGAGAATAATGGAACTCCACTTGGAGCTCTGGCATCTCCCATCAGAATAACTTTACCAGTGAGGGAGATAAATGTTTCCAGCCAAAGCAGCAACAGTATTTCCTCTCAGGAAACAACATTAGGATCTGGAAAATCTTCCAAATCAGAAGTTCCAGGTAAGCATGGTTCAGCAACATTTGTTTTTTCCTTGTAGGAATACAGTGTGAATAGTCACATGACCTAGTCCACTGATTCTAGACAACAAAGTGGCTCACCGAAAAGAGTGTTTTGGAAGGTTCTTCATTCTCTGCTTCTCAGAGATTGAGGTGCCCTCATTGGGTTTCTCCGGAAGCTCATAAGAAGAGTTGCCATTATTGTCTTCTAAACCTAGTTCAGAGACAGCTTCAAGTGGGTTACTCTAGTTCAGAGGCAAGTGTTGCATTATTGGTTTCTAAAAACAGTTCCTTATCAGGCCATCATTACTAATTCCCAAGAACAACTCAACAAATACATCATGCTAACTTCCAAAAGCACTTCCCAGATAGCTGTGTGAGCCTGAGGAGATACAGCTGCCAGGAACACAGGTAGTTTTGCTCTTGTGTTCAAAGGTTCCATCCTCCATCCAAGCCCCCTGGCCACTGGTGCTGAGATTGGTGGGAGGAGTACTCTGTGGGCAAAGAGAACCCATGAAGTTCATCCAAGCCTGAGAGAGGGATCTTCTGGAACTGTACATTCATGTTCATGAATATAACTTCTTTTTTCCTTCTTGCAGACTCCCTGGCATCCTATGAAGTGACACAGCTATCCTCAGTGTCAATGACCCACAACAGACAGCTAGGATGATCTGTGGGGACAACAGCATTGGCAGTTATCTGGTGCACTGGTATCAGCAGAAGCCAGACAAGGCCCCTGTAGTAGTCATCTCCATCACCTACAATTTTAGCCACAGCCCATGAGGCATCCCTGACTGATTCTCTGGCTCTAACTTAGGAAACACAGCTCCCTCGACCATCAGTGGGGTCCAGACTGGGAACAAGGTTGTTACTGTCAGGAGTGGAATGGCTATGCAGCTCACAGTGACACAGGCAGACAGGGGAGGGAGAAAAAAACCTGCCACCAGCCTGGCTATCTTGGTCTCTCCCCGCCTTGGTCACTCAAGAGAGAAAAGAGCCTGCCACACATATGGATGTTTCCAGTTCTGCTCCTGCCCTCACACTCCTGAGAGATGGGGCCTTGTTTTGGGGCCTTTCCAGGCTCAGCTGGTTCTATTTTGACCGGAGCAGGGCATTTTGAATGATATGAACTGCCAGCTTCTTAGAACTGCAGCACCAGGATGTCAGTCAAGCACCAGAAAGTCTGAGGGAACTAAGGGAGACTAACTCTCAGACAGTTATCCTGGTACCTCGGAAGAGGGGTGTCATTGGAAGATATTAGTAAGGTTTGGATTCTGCACTTGAGTGGATTCATGTATGTCTCAAAAGGAAGGAACAAACTAAAATTCAGTCATATCTGTGCCACAATAGCAAAGGTTCAGAGGACATTGTGAGACAATTATTGAGTCTTGATGACTAAGCATTTATTTGATAACTGAACAATTTGTCTAGGTGAAAAGTGTGAACTCAGAGCAGCCAACTGTTTGTGTACAATTGCTCTTCAGGAATGTCCTGAAGCAAAGAGTTGCTGATGGCCCCCATATCTTCCTGGGCAAAAGGGTCTTGTATCCAGTAAAAAGTAGTCCATAGCCCCAACACACATTCACTGCATGAGAAGGAGGAAAATGTGAGATTTCCAGAAGGAAACACACACACAGTCACACACTCACACTCACACACACAAACACACCTCTCTAGCTGTAGGACTGAGACTTCCTTGGTCAGTGGGCCCAAACTGCAGTATTCATTCCCTCTTGGGTAGAAATGACTTGTGAATGCTATCCCAAGTGGATGCTGGGATGGGATCAGGATTGAGTGAATGGGGTCCCCAGATTTTAGTCTGGGCTAGAGCAAAGTGCAGGAGTGTTGGAGCCTGGTCATCACTACTTCAGTTCCTTCCCTGAAGTATCCCCAGGCTTCTCCCTCCTGCTGCAGAGCCCTTTCACTCCTTCACAATCTCCCTCACCTTCATGGTCTCCCCTCCCAGTGCCCCCTTCACTGAGGCCTCCCTTCTGAAAGAATGAGGTGACACCAACTGTCCGTCCACCGGAGAACGCTTTATTCAGAGAATGTGCACACTTTTATAGAGTGGAGAGAAGTCTCATAGGCCAGGGTATGGGACAGGGCGGTAGGTGATTGGGCAAGCTTTGTCCCTAGGGGGTTGAGGCAGGGCGGTGGAGAGTGATTGGGTGCGAGGCCCGCCCGGCGGGAAACTGACACTCCGAAAGAGAAGCAGGATATGCGCCATATTGCCGAGGTGTGGTTGGGGGGGAGGAGGGCTTGTGGGGGCTGCTTGTGGGGGGGTTAGGCCTTATACCTTCTGCACAGGCAGGCTCCTCCCAGTGCCCCATGCCAGGCCCAGAGACATGGCCAGCAGCTTCTCTTCCCATGCAACTGCAGACCAGCCATGATGGCACCCAATCAAACAGCACCAGAGATTATCAAACTCTTTCAGAGTCAGGTAGGTGCCAGTAGTATGGCCTGAGCCCTTGGGGGATAATCTAATATGCCGAAGATCAGCCCAGTAGGAACTTCTAGCTGGTCCACATAATAAACAAGCCTCAGAGAAGAACCTTTGAGTTCATCTTGGATGCCTCCTGCTTTACATGCTTCCCTCCATCTGTCAGAATCTCCAGTGTGGATATTGGTCTTTTGTTACCCAATCGATCTTCTGGATCCATCCTCATTATCCTGGTAACTCAACAAATGACTGCAAAATAAAGATTCAGACACCAAATTGAACAAGAAGTAAATAATACTCGTTTATTCATTCATTTATTCATTGTAATGCTTGTAAAGAGTCTAAGTTTCACAAGAACTGACCCTCAAATTTCAAATGTGGCAATAATTGAAGAAAAAGTTTGGTTTATGGTTAACTTGCTCATTATTCATGCAATAAGTGGTTCCTCCCACAATTGCCATGGCCACAGTGTAGTTATGCCCTCTGAAGTTTGAGTGTGACCCTATGGTAGGTACTGGATGACTACCTTAGAACCATGTACAGCAGCACCTACCGCAGTACAGGCTACTGACCCCAGAGACTCATCTTTCCCGGTGGATGACAGAAGACAAGGACCCCTGTCCAACTGTGGTCTCAGAACACAGAGCTCTGGGGTGTCTCCACAATGACCTGAATGGCTCTCCTGCTTCTGTCTTCACTGACCACTGAGTTTATGTACCCAGGTTTAGCGCCATTGCCAACAACCCCAGGACCAACCTGAGTTTGGTATTGTAATACCACCTGCTTTGCTCTTCCTGCTAAGGATTGCTTTAGCTATTCTGGGTCTGTTATTCTTCCAAGTGAATTTCATGATTGCTTTCTATATTTCTTTGAGGAATGACATTGGGATTCTAATTGGAACTGCACTGAATTTGTATAGCACTTTTGATAGTATGGCCATTTTAACAATATTAGTTCTGCCTATCCAAGAGCATGGGAGATCTTTCCATCTTCTAAGGTTTTCTTTAATTTCTTTCTTTACTGTTCTGTAGTTCTCATTGTAGAGATCTTTCACCTCTTTTGATACATTGATTCACAAGTTTTTTTTTTAGACTATCGTTAATGGGGTAGTTTTCCTAATTTCTCTTTCAAAGGATTCTTCACTTATGAATAGAAATGCATTAGATTTATGAATGTTGATTTTATATTCTGCTACTTTGCTGAATTCATTAATGAGTTCTAGAAGTTTTCTGGTGGAATTTTTGGCTCCTCTAAACATAGAATCATGACATCAGCAAATAGTGAGAGCTTGAATTCTTCTTTTCCTATTTGAATCCTTTAATTACTTTGGTCTGTCTGATTGCTCTGGCTAGAGTTTCAAGGACAGTATTGAATAGAAGTGGTGAAGGGGTAATGCTTTCAGTTTTTCTCCATTTAGAATGATGTTGGCTGTGGGCTTAGCATAGGTAACCTTTACAATGTTGAGGTGTATTCCTACTATCCCTGTTTTTTCTAGTGTTTTGAGTATGAAGGGATGCTGTATTTTATCAAATGCTTTTTCTGCATCTATTGACATAATCATGTGATTCTTAACTTTAAGCCTGCTGATGTGGTGAATTACATTTATTTATTTCCAGATGTTCAACCAACCTTGCAACCCTGGGATGAAACCCACTTGATCATGATGCATTATCTTTTGAATATGTTTTTCTATGCGGTTTGCTAAACTTTTGTTAAGAATCTTTGCATCTATGTTCATTAGGGATATTGGTCTGAAGTTTTCTTTCATCAATGTTTCTGTCTGGTTTAGGTATCAGGATGTTATTGACTTCTTAGAATGAGTTTGGAAGGGTCCCCTCCTCTTCTACTTCATGGATACTTTAAGGAGCATTGTAATGAGTTCTTCTTTGAAAGTCTTGTAGAACTCGACTGAGAATACATCTGGTCCCAGACTTTTCTTGGTTGGTAGGTTTTGATGATTTCTTCTATTTCATTGCTTGAAATTGATCTATTTAAATTGTGTATGTCCTCAGATTCAGTTTGGGTGGATCATATGTCTCTAGAAATCTGTTGATGTCTTTGAGATTTTCTATTTTGTTCGAGTATAGATTTTCAAAAGAGCTTCTAGTTATGTTTTGTATTACAATAGTGTCTGTCGTGATATTTCCTTTTTCATCATGAATTTTAATAATTTGCATTTTCTCTCTCTTTCTCTTCATTAGTGTGGCTAAAGGTTTATCAATTTATTTTTTCAAAGAACCAAACTTTTTATCTTGTCAATTTTTTGAATTGTTTCTTTTGTTTCAGTTTCATTGATCTCAGCTCTAGTTTTAATTATTTTCTGTCTTCTACTACTTTTGGTGTTGATCTGTTCTTCTTTTTCTAGGGCTTTGAGCTGTGATATTAGGTGGTTTATTTGTTGACTTTTTCTTCTTTTACTGAATGCACTCCATGGGAATTTTCCTCTTAATACAGCTTTCATAGCATCCCAGAGATTTTGGTATGTTGTGTCATTGTTCTCATTTACCTCTAAGAATTTTTTGTCTCCCCCCTGAAGTCTTCTGTTATCCATGCATCATTCATTAGCATATTATTTAGTCTCTGCATTTTGGAGTAGCTTGTTTTTTATTTTGTCATTGATTTCTAATTTTATTCCATGATAGAATACAAGGTTGTATCTCTATTATTTTGTATTTGCTAAGAGTAGCTTTGTGACATAACATACGGTCTATTATAGAGAAGGATCCATGTGCTGCTGAGTAGAAAGTGTATTCACTCATTGATGGATGGAGTATTCTATGTATGTCTGTTAAGTCTTAATTATCAATTGTGTTATTGAGTTCTATGGTTTCTTTGTTCAGTTTTTGATAGGAACATGTGTCCAATGGTGAAAGAGTTGTGTTAAAGTCACCTAGTATTGTTTTGTTGTGGTATATTTGGTTCCTGGAATTAAGAATGATTTCTTTAATGTACATGGATACACAATTGTTTGGGGCATAAATATTTACCATTGTTATATCTTCTTGATTTATGGTTCCCTTAAACACTATAAAATGTCCTTCTTTATCCCTTCTGACAAACTTTGACTTGAAGTCCACTTTATTGGATATGAGGATGGAAACTCCCACTTTTTTACTGAGTCCATGTGCATGGTTTTCTTTTTCCCCCGTCCTTCCACCTTTAGTCTGTGGATGTCTTTTTCTATGAGATGAGTCTCTTGAAGGCAGCATAATTTTGAGTCTTTCTTTTTAATCCAATCTGCCAATCTATGTCTTTTGATTGATAAGTTAAGGCCATTAACATTCAGGGTTATTATTAAGATATGAGTTGTATTCCAGTCCTTTGGCTTTTTTTTTTTTTTAACTTGACTTAGTTTCTTCTTTAATTGTCTTTTCCTGTAGGGTAGTTCCTCCCTTTGCTGACTTACATTGTTGTTTTTCATTTCTTCCTTGTGGAATATTTTGCTGAGTATATTCTGTAGTGCAGGCTATTTGTAAACTCTTTTAGTTTTTGTTTATTATGGAAGGATTTTATTTCATCATCAAATCTGAAGGTAAGTTTTGCTGGGTATAAGTTTCTTGGTTGGCGTCCATTTTCTTTCACAGTTTGAAATATGTTGTTTCAAGCCCTTCTAGCTTTTAGGGTCTGGAGTGAGATATCTGCTGATATTCTTTTTGGTTTCCCCTTTATGTATTCTGATGCTTTTCTCTTGCAGCCTTTAAAATCCTATCTTTATTATGTATGTTAGGTATTTTCATTATAATGTGCCTTGATGTGGGACTGTTGAAATTGTGTACATTTTAGTGTCCTATAAGTGTCTTGTATTTGATTATTCATTTCATTTTGGGGATGTTTTCTGATATTTTATTGAATAGATTCTTTCCTTTGGTTTGTATCTCTGTGACTTCCTCAATCCCAATAATTCTTAAATTTGGTCTTTTCATGATACCCCACAATTCTTTGAGGTTCCATTCATAATTTCTTGCCATCTTCTCTGTTTGGTCAACTTTATTTTCAAGATTAAATATTTTGTCTTCAATGTCTGAGGTTTCATCTTCCAAGAGATCTAGTCTGTTGGTGATGCTTTCTATTGAATTTTTAATTTGGTTTATTGTTTCCTTCATTTCAAGCATTTTTTCAGAATCTCTCTCTTTATTAAAATGATCTTTTGCTTCCTTCGTTTGCTCTTTTAACTGTTTATTGGTGCAATCATTCATTGCCTGCATTTGCTCTCTTGTCTCATCGTCTGCTTCTCAGATCATTTTAATTATGTATATTCTGAACTCCCTTTCTGACATTTCTTCTGACATGCTGTCATTGGATTCTATTGATGTAGTATCTAGATTTGTTTGGGACACTTTCTTTCCTTGTTTTCTCATGTTGTTCGTGTTTCTTCCCTTCGAGGAGTGGGAATCTGAGGTATTGCAGTTTCCCCCTTATAGGCTTATAATGTTCCTGCAGGTTTTCCATACCTTACCTTAAAGTGAGAGATCAATATTAGCAGCACACCATACAAACAATATGCATCCTTAACCCAAACAGTCCCTATTAAGATATTAACAGTATTGTCTTAATAAACAGAGATGATGAGTTCAATTATTATTTACAGTATAACTAATAGGTTTGCAATGAGGACAACCATTTCTAATGGTGGACAAAGAGGATGGGGAGGGTATAGGATATAACATTAATGAGATAAGAAGTGAGTCTATAAAGGTACTATGTCATAGGAATAGTGAAAGCAAAATTAAATGAAATTTGTTGTTAGCATGAGAAAAGGGAGAAAGAATCTCCAAGGAAACAGATAAATAAGAGGAAAATAGAGGTAGTGAGAAAAGTATTAATAAAAGAAAAGTAGAAATAATTGTAGGTATAATAAGAAAAATTATAATTATACTACTAATAGAAAAAAAATTCTACAATAAAGCTATTGTAAAACTTCCTAGTCTTCAGTAGCCTGATGCCTGAGAGGAACTTGATAATGTGGCGTCCCAAGAAAAGTGCTGTCCCACTAGGGATGGTGGCCTCCAGATCGGGAATAGTTTATGTTAACAGGCAACCCCCCAAACACAGAGGCAACCTCATGTGTTGATATACGGTCAGTCACAGCATGGTTGCTAGGGCACAGGAGCTAGACTGCTAGACAGGCTGGGACCTGGTCGGGTCCTGGTGCAGGAGACGGTGGGCCATTGCTGAATCAGTTCTCAGCACAGGAGACGCACACAGGCACTGGGCCTCCACAGTCTGTATTCTAACAAGGATTCCCAGGTACAGTGCATTCATTACACTTTAAGAATCCTCTGTGGCAGTCGTGACATAACCATTCATATTTTTTGTTAAAGATCACCAGATAACCCTACTTGTTTTCAGGGCTGAGAACCATTGATGCCAGAGGAGCACCACAATATTAAGGGCAAACGGAGAGTGAATTATCCAAGTGATTTTTTTTTTTTCCTGGTTTCCTGGGAAAGAAAAGTATGTGCACAGGCCTTTTTTGGGTACTGCCCCATCTCTGGATTCACCTATGGAGTCATCCACAGCATGGATTCTGGTTCCCTTCTGTATCAAGGGAAGTGGGTGTCATTTCACCATGTCCAAGAGTAATCCTGGCAATTATCTGTTTTACAAATATTAGAAACAACCTTTCTATAGCCCTGGTACTAATTCCAAATTGACTTCTTACCCCTTGAACATTGGGGGATCCAGTAGGATTGACTTTCAAATACTAGATCAACAGTTGGACAGCCCTTCTTAGATTCATTAATTGCCAGATTCTTCTCCTCACCTCCATCTTAACTGACATTTCTAAATATTTGAGAAGAAACAAAAGACATGAGAGTAAATTCATATTCTGTGCTAAAATTTCCCATCCTGTAGCTAAGGTCTTATGTCAGGAACACAGCAAGACCTTTTGAAGGGTAATATTTCCTTCTCTATGCCTGGCCTTGCCCGGTCACATTTCCTTCACCTACACAGTTTGATTGAATTATAAAAGAGAAGCTGTTTGGTTGGTGCTTTTTCTTCCATTGCCCATACCATTGGTAAAATCCTTAACCATAACAGTACATTTTTCTTTCAAATGAAGATAGAATTAAATTGTTATCACTGTATATTAGATTAGACATCACATATTAATTTCACAAATTTTTCTTTGAAATTTTCCCAAAATTTCAGATTGGAATCTTCCTCTGTTATATATGATACACTTAAGACATTGTTTATAATTGTAAACTATATTATTCAATATGATAGAATTTGCAGTTTTACAAAATGGTATAAATTCATATATATTAGATTCAATGTCATATGTACATGATCCCACTTTAATATTAGATAATTTTAATTTACTTACATTTGTCTCTGATGCTGAAACATTTTGAGGATTTGTAACCAAAGATGATCTTTAAATTCCTAAAGAATTTCAGACACATTGCAGATTGCTAGGAATGAGCTGAGCTGAAGAACAAGGAGTATTTTCTCAGGGTGCTCATGTGACCATACACAAATTGTTCACAGTGAAGTGAATTGTGCAATGGTTAAACTTTAGATTATGTAGAGGGAAATGAGAGGCAGGAATATGAAAAATGGTGGAATGAGACAGAAATCATTACCCTACGTACATGTATGATTACACGAATGATATGAATCTACATCGTGTACAACCATAGAAACAAAATGATGTACCCCATTTGTGTACAATGAATCAAAATGCAGTCCATAAAAAAATTAAAAAATTAAAAAATAAATTTCCTTTCCGTGCCCTGGCATCGTCCCGACCTTGTTGAAAAAGTTACAATAAGCCCAGTATAATCTTAATTTTCCCTTTTTACAATGTATCACATATTAAATGTATTTCCTCTTTTTTCATACTTTATTTTTAGACCAATCATCTACAACCACGACTTCTTGCTTCATGAGATGAGTCAGACCTTAAGCAAAACAACTGATTCATCAGCAAGGGTCATGGAAAACGCAAGATAAATTCGAATGCCTGGATTAAAGTGTACTAAATAGAAAAGAGTTTTGTTTTCGAATTTCATATAAGTGGGATGAAAATTCGCCCCACCTGAAAAATCTCTGCATATATATTTATTCTAAAACTACAACAAATTTCAGCTCTCTTCACCCTCTCCACCTCTGTTCCTCACACTAGTCTCCAGGACTATCTTTGCCTGGTGTCCCAGGGGCGGTGCCAGCAGCAGTATTGCTGCTGCAGTTGCCGCCCTTGTGATGGCAGACCCTGATAGCGACAGGAACCAGAGCATGAGTGCTCTCACCGCTGCCTGGGACACCGCCCTGGCCTGCAATTGTCTTCCGCAGCGGTCACAGGGCCCGGTCCTGAGATTCGAGGTGGAGGTTGCTGCCAGCTGGCGTGCGCCCAGCTCCTCGGCCCCCAGGCCCCAAGAGGGCCCCCGCGCATCGCGTGTGCCAGGCTGCCACCCAGGCGCCCACACTAGCCCCGCTCAGGCATCAGAAGCCGAGGCTCCTAAGAGAAGGCGGAGCAGGCCTGCCCAGCCAACGCGGCCCGCTGGTACCTGAGCTCAAGGCTCCGACCTGGGCGGATACCTGGAATCGTGGTCAACTTCTGCTCGTTGCAGTTAGCTGCCCCTCTCCACACGGTGCCTCATCTCGCAGCCTGCACCCCTCCCCACCTGCAGATCCTCCTCCTGCCGCTGCCTGGCGGAAAGAATGTGCATCCTCCCCGCTTCCTAGGCCTCTTCAGGTCCTCTGGTCCCCCGCCCAGATTCTCCTCTCCTCCCTCCAACCTTCAGCCTACTCCTCCCGCTCCTCTCCTCCCTGGCTCTCAGACCTCCCATTTATTCCGTGCTCTTCCACTTTTATCCTTCCCGCTGGGACCCTCTTCCCAGAGCCTTTCTTCGGAGAACCTTGGGCATCCTTGGGGTTCTTAGCACATTCATGGAAGTTTAGGGCCTGGATGGTGGCCCTGAATCAGGCCTGAGAGCACAGCCCCAACTGCTGGCCTGGTGTGTGCTCTCAGGCGAATGATGTGGTCATCAGTCGCTCCATCCTAGCCTTCATCTTCTTCTCCCTCTCCTGCTCTTGTCTCTACTTCATCTCTGTGACTTCAGGCATCACCAGCAAATACGTCTTTATGGTCCGAGCTGGAGGGATAATGTTGAAAGAAAATGTGAAAATAGTAGAACATATGATCAGACTGTACACAAATAAAAACGTCACTTTCAATGGCACAGATTATTCTGAAGGCAATAAATTCAAGTGACAATCTTGTACAAACAACAATGTAACTCCCAGAAAACTTCACATATTCACCATTCCTTCCCTGCCAGGAAAACCTGTCTTACTTGTAGGGATTCTTCACTGTCAATGTAAGGGAATAGAAAACGAGTGGACCCTTCCAAAGTCATTCTATGAAGCTAATATCACCCTGATACCAAAACCAGACAAAAACACATTGAGGAAAGAAAATGTCAGACCAATATTCTTAATGAACATAAATGCAAAAATTCTTCACAAAATTTTAGCAAATCACATACAAAAACATATTTAAAAGATAGTGAAAAAAAAAAAAAAAAAAAAAGATAGTGCACCATGATCAAGTGGGTTTCATCCCAGGGAGGCAAGGTTGGTTCAACAGTTAAACATCAGGATATCAATGAATGTAATTAACCACATCAGCAGGCTTAAAGTTAAGAATCACATGATTATTTCAATAGATGCAGAAAAAGCATTTGATAAAATACAGCACCCCTTCATACTCAAAACACTAGAAAAAATAGAGATAGTAGAAACATACCTCAACATTGTAAAGGCCATCTATGCTAAGCCCAAGGCCAACATCTTTCTAAATGGAGAAAAACTGAAAACAGTCCCCCTAAAAACTATAACAAGGCAGGGATGCCCTCTTTCACCACTTCTATGAATATCATTCTTGAAACCCTAGTCATAGCAATTAGACAGACCAAAGAAATTAAAGGGATACAAATAGGAAAAGAAGAACTCAAACTATCCTTATTTGCTGATGACATGATACTATATTTAGAGGAGCCAAAAATTCCACCAGAAAACTTGTAGAATTCATAAATTAATTCAGTAAATTAGCAAGATATAAAATCAACACTCATAAATCTAATGTATTTCTATTCATAAGTGATGAATCCTCTGAAAGAGAATTTAGAAAAACTACCCCATTCACAATAGCCTAAAAAAAATACTTGGAAATCAATCTAAAAAAATAGGTGAAAGACCTCTACAATGAAAACTACAGAACACTAAAGAAAACCTTAGAAGATGGAAAGATCTCCCATGTTCTTGGATAGGCAGAATATTGCCAAAATGACCATAGTACCAAAAGTGCGATATAGATTCAATGTAATTCCAATTAAAATCCCAATGACGTACCTTACAGAAATAGAGCAAGCAATCATGAAATTCATGTGGAAGAATAAGAGACCTGGAATAGCTAAAGCAATTCTTATCAGGAATAGTGAAGCAGGGAGTATCAAAATACCATACCTTCAACAATACTACAGAGCAATAGTAACAAAAATGGCATAGTATTGGAATCAAAATAGACAGGTAGATTAGTGGTACGGAATAGAGGATACAGAGACAAACCCACCTAAACAAAATTTTCTCATATTAGACAAAAGTGCCAAAACACACAATGGAGAAAAGATAGCCTCTTCAACAAATAGTGCTGGAAAAACTGGAAATCCATATGCAGCAAAATGAAAATAAACCTCTATCTCTCACCCTGCACAAAACTCAACTCAAAATGGATCAAGGACCTTGGAATCAGACCAGAGACCTATACCTAATAGAAGAAAAAGTAGGTCCAAATCGTCATCATGTCGGCTTAGATCCAGACTTCCTTAACAAGACTCCCAAAGCACAAGAAATAAAAGCAGGAATCAATAATTGGGATAGATTCACACTAAAAAGCTTTTTCTCAGCAAAGGAAACTATCAGCAATGTGAAGAGAGAGCCTACAGAGTGGGAGAATATCTTTGCCACATATACTTCAGATAGAGCACTAATCTCCAGAATCTATAAAGAACTCAAAAAGCTTTACACCAAGAATACGAGTAACCCAATCAACAAATGGGCTAAGGAAATGAGCAGACACTTCACAGAAGAAGATCTACAATCAATCAACAGATATATGAAAAAATGTTCAACATCTCTAGTAATAAGAGAAATGCAAATCAAAACTACCCTAAGAGTCCATCTCACTCCAATTAGAATGGCGATTATCAAGAACACAAGCAACAATAGGTGTTGGCGAGGATGTGGGGAAAAAGGTACACTCATACATTGCTGGTGGGGTTGCAAATTAGTGCAGCCACTCTGGAAAGCAGTGTGGAGATTCCTTAGAAAACTTGAATTGAAACCACCATTTGACCCAGCTATCCCACTCCTTGGCCTATACCCAAAGGACTTAAAATCAGCATACTACCATGATACAACCACTTCAGTGTTCATAGCTGCTCAATTCACTATAGCCAGATTGTGGAACCAACCTAGATGCCCTTCAGTTGATGAATGGATAAAGAAACTGTGGAAAAACAACGATGCAAATCAGCAACAGGAGGCGCTAGCCTAAAGGAATAGCCAAATAAAGGAGAAACCAAATCATGTCAAAAACAAATATGAGTCAATTGACTGGGAATACAAATCATATCACAATAATAACCCTGAATGTTAATGGACTGAATTCATCAATCAAAAGACACAGACTGGCAGATTGGATTAAAAAGAAAAATCCAACAATATGCTGCCTGCAAGAGACTCATCTCATAGAAAGAGACACCCATAGACTAAAGGTGCAAGGATGGGGAAAAACATACCATGCACACGGACACAGCAAAAAAGCTGGAGTATCCATCCTCATTGCAGATAATGTGGACTTCAAACCAAAACTAGTCAGAAGGGATAAAGAAGGACATTACATGCTGCTTAAGGGAAGCATAAATCAGCAAGACATAACAATCATAAATATCTATGCCCCGAACATTGGCTCATCCACGTACGTCAAACAAATCCTCCTCAATTCCAGAAATCAAATAGACCACAACACAATAATACTAGGCGATTTTAACACACCTCTCTCACCACTGGATAGATCGTCCAAACAAAAATTGAATAAAGAAACTATAGATCTCAACAACACAATCAACAATTTAGACTTAACGGACATATATAGAATATACCATCCAACAAAGAACGAATACACTTTCTTCTCAGCAGCACATGGATCCTTCTCTAAAATAGACCATATTTTATGCCACAAAGCTACTGTTAGCAAATACAAGAAGATAGAGATACTACCTTGTACTCTATCAGATCATAATGGATTGAAATTAGAAATAAATGACAGAATAAAAAACAGAAACTTCTCCAATACCTGGAAACTAAATAATACACTATTATATGATGAATGGATAACAGAAGACATCAGGAGGGAAATAAAAAAATTCTTAGAAGTAAACGAGAACAAAGACACATCATATCAAAATCTCTGGGACACTATGAAAGCAGTACTTAGAGGAAGATTTATTTCATGGGGTGCATTCAAAAAAAGAAGTAGAAATCAACAAATAAATGACTTAACACTACAGCTCAAAGCACTAGAAAAAGAAGAGCAGACCAATACCAAAAGTAGTAGAAGACAGGAAATAGTTAAAATCAGAGCCGAAATCAACGAAATCGAAACAAAAGAAACAATCGGGAAAATTAACAAAATAAATAGTTGGTTCTTTGAAAAAATAAATAAAATTGATAAACCCTTAGCCACACTAACAAAGAGAAAGAGGGAGAAAACTCAAATTACTAAAATTCGGAATGAACAGGGAAACATCACAACAGACACGAGTGAAATACAAAACATAATTAGAAGCTATTTTGAAAATCTATACTCCAACAAAACAGAAAACCTCGAAGACATCAACAAATTTCTAGAGACATATGAAATACCTAAACTGAACGAGGAGGACATACACAACTTAAATAAACCAATTTCAAGCAATGAAATAGAAGAGGTCATCAAAAGCCTACCAACAAAGAAAAGTCCAGGACCAGATGGGTTCTCAGCCGAGTTCTACAAAACCTTTAAAGAAGAGCTCATTCCAATACTCCTCAAACTATTCCATGAAATAGAAGAGGAGGGAACCCTCCCAAACTCGTTCTATGAAGCCAATATCACCCTGATACCTAAACCAGACAGAGACACATGAGGAAAGAAAATTTCAGACCAATATCCTTAATGAACATCGATGCAAAAATTCTCAACAAAATTTTAGCAAATCGCATACAAATATATATTAAAAAGATAGTGCACCACGATCAAGTGGGTTTTATCCCAGGGATGCAAGGTTGGTTCAACATTCAGAAATCAATAAATGTCATTCACCATATCAACAGACTTAAAGTTAAGAATCACATGATTATTTCAATAGATGCAGAAAAAGCATTTGATAAAATACAGCATCCCTTCATGCTCAAAACACTAGAAAAAATTGGGGTAGTGGGAACATTCCTAAACATTATAAAGGCAATCTACGCTAAGCCCATGGCTAATATCATTCTAAATGGTGAAAAACTGAAAGCGTTCCCCCTAAAAACGGGAACAAGGCAGGGATGCCCTCTTTCACCGCTTCTATTCAACATCGTCCTTGAGACTCTAGCCAGAGCAATCAGACAAACCAAAGAAATTAAAGGGATACGAATAGGAAAAGAAGAACTCAAACTATCCCTGTTCGCTGATGACATGATTATATATTTAGAGGAACCTGGAAATTCCACCAGAAAACTTTTAGAACTCATAAGTGAATTCAGTAAAGTAGCAGGTTACAAGATCAATGCTCATAAATCCAATGCATTTTTATACATAAGTGATGAATCTTCAGAAAGAGAAATTAGGAAAACTACCCCATTCACAATAGCATCGAAAAAAATAAAATACATGGGAATCAATCTCACAAAAGAGGTGAAAGACCTCTACAATGAGAACTACAGAACACTAAAGAAAGAAATTCAAGAAAACCTTAGAAGAAGGAAAGATCTCCCATGTTCCTGGATAGGCAGAATTAATATTGTCAAAATGGCTATACTACCTAAAGTGCTATACAGATTCAATGCAATTCCAATTAAAATCCCAATGATGTACCTTGCAAATATAGAGCAAGCAATTATGAAATTCATCTGGAAGAATAAAAAACCTAGAATAGCTAAAGCAATCCTCAGTAGCAAGAGCGAAGCAGGGGGTATTGCAATACCAGATCTTCAACTCTACTACAAAGCAATAGTAACAAAAACGGCATGGTATTGGTACCAAAATAGACAGGTAGATCAATGGTACAGAATAGAGGACATGGACACAAACCCAAATAAATACAATTTTCTCATACTAGACAAAGGTTCCAAAAATATGCAATGGAGAAAAGATAGCCTCTTCAACAAATGGTGCTGGGAAAACTGGAAAACCATATGCAATAGAATGAAATTAAACCCCTATCTCTCACCCTACACAAAACTCAACTCAAAATGGATCAAGGACCTCGGAATCAGACCAGAGACCCTGCATCTTATAGAAGAAAAAGTAGGTCCAAATCTTCAACTTGTTGGCTTAGGATCAGACTTCCTTAACAGGACTCCTATAGCACAAGAAATAAAAGCAAGAATCAACAACTGGGATAGATTCAAACTAAAAAGCTTTCTCTCAGCAAAGGAAACTATCAGAAATGTGAAGAGAGAGCCTACAGAGTGGGAGAATATCTTTGCCAACCATACCTCAGATAGAGCGCTAATTTCCAGAATCTATAAAGAACTCAAAAAACTCTACACGAAGAATACAAATAATCCAATCAACAAATGGGCTAAGGAAATGAACAAACACTTCACAGAAGAAGATGTACAAGTAATCAACAGATATATGAAAAAATGTTCAACATCCCTAGTAATAAGGGAAATGCAAATCAAAACTACCCTAAGATTTCATCTCACCCCAATTAGAATGGTGATTATCAAGAATACAAGCAACAATAGGTGTTGGCGAGGATGTGGTGAAAAAGGAACACTCATACATTGCTGGTGGGGTTGCAAATTAGTGCAGCCACTCTGGAAAGCAGTGTGGAGATTCCTCAGAAAGCTTGGAATGGAAACACCATTTGACCCAGCTATCCCATTCCTTGGCCTATACCCAAAGGACTTAAAATCAGCATACTACAGAGATACAGCCACATCAATGTTCATTGCTGCTCAATTCACCATAGCCAGATTGTGGAACCAACCTAGATGCCCTTCAGTTGATGAATGGATAAAGAAACTGTGGCATATTTATACAATGGAATATTACTCCGCAATGAAGAATGATAAAATTATGGCATTTGTAGGCAAATGGACGAAATTGGAGAATATCATGCTAAGTGAGATAAGCCAATCTCAAAAAACTAAAGGACGAATGATCTCGCTGATAAGCGGATGAGGACATATAATGGGGGGTGGGAGGGGCTAGCATTAGGTTTAGAGTTAGGTTTAGAGTTAGGCTAAGGAGAGCGGTAAGAATGAAGGAAAGAAGGACTGTGTAGAGGGAAAAGAGGGGTGGGAGGGGTGGGGGGAGGGGAAAAATAAAATAAACATCATTACCCTATGTAAACATAAAAAAAAATTTAAAAAAATAATAAAAGAAAAGAAAAAGAAAAGGGAAAAAAATAAAGAAACTGTGGTATATATACATAATGGAATATTATTCAGCTATAAAAAGGAATAAAATTATGGCATTTTCAAGTAATTGAATGCAGTTGGAGAATATCATGCTAAGTGAGATAAGCCAACCCCAAAAAACCAAAGGTCAAATGATCTCTCTGATAAGGGTATGATGATACATAACAGTGGGTGGGAGGGAGGCAAGAATGGAGGAAAGATGAATTGTATAGAGAAAAAAGAGGGGTAGGGAGAGGTGGGGGGAAGGAAAAATAACAAAATGAAGCAAACATCATTACCTATGTACACGTATGATTACACAAATGGTGTGACTCTACTTCATGTACGACCAGAGAAACAACAGTTGTACCCCATTTGTGTACAATGAATCAAAATAAATAAATTTTTAAAAATATTTGAAGGGAGGTAGAACATTTTTGCTAATTTAAAGTATTTTCATAAACAGATAATATTAAAGTGTGGGTCTGGGATCAGCTGTTAAGTTAAATACACACTATTAAATACATGTCTAACACACTTGGACATGTAAAATAAACATTTGTAGAATAGCTGCACCTCATAATGTGGAATGTGCTCACCCTAAAAATTCTATAATGACCAATCACCATGGTAATGTGGGATGCACATCTTAACTTCCATGCCAACTGTCAGTTGGTGTGCTGAGTGGGTGATATTAGGGTTAGTTTTCAGGTCTTGACCTAAATAATCCTTTATGGGAACCATAAATTGCTGTGGTGAAGTCATGTTGACATTGATATTTTGAAGACTGTTACTTCAATGGCATCAGTTAAATTTTATTGAACACATTTTCCTCTTGACTGTTTCATCTTCCACATTCAATCTTCTCTCCTGAGTTGTAAGTATTTTTGTGATTTTGTTTTAACACTCAATATATACATATTTGATAATTCTATTCAGCCTTAAATTTTTTCCTATATTTAGTAAAATGGACACTTCCTAATGCCAATATTATGTGCCCTCTTTGAGTGAACAGATAAACAGTAGAGGACAACCACTTTGCTTTCATGAGATGAAACAAACAGATTATATGGATACTAAGTATGGCAACAAATATCCTACGTAAGGGCAATTAGAGGCCAAACTCTTCTGAATGAATATGTGAACCTCCAAACCTAATGTTAGAAAAATCTAAATGAAGATATTTGTAGAAAGGTAAAAAGTCTTGAGATTCAGGGGCCTGTTGCCAGGTGGTTAGTAACTAAATGATCCCTGGTGTTTGGGAGCTACTGGATGGAGGCAGGACCAAGGACATGAGGTAAGTGGAGTGGACATTGGATAATGGAGAAAATGAGGGCCTAGGTGGACTTCAGGGATGGTCCACCTAGAATCCTCAGTTTCACAGGCTGTAGATATGGGTAGTCCTTTCTAAGGCATGTAAGTCTCTGGCTCCTGGACCTGCAGGATCTAAGCAGGGATGAGGACATTCAGGAGCAGGAATATGCCTGATCAGAGCTGGTACATCTATAGCAGGTTTTCAGTCAGACCTTTGTCCAGCTGCTCAGATGATGGCTCAGAAAATATTAGTCTGCAGACATGGGGGCAAGTCACTTCCTACATTGATCTGTAAAAGTACCAGCCCAGAGTATTTGTTTTCTTCTATTAATTCATACTAACACTTCAACCAGGATTGAACCAAAGAAGGAAACATAACGTATGGCAAAGCCATCAAGTGGCAGTTTGTTGAGAATGTCCTTAGTTCTGAAACAGTTCATGAGCCGCACAGAGCTCTGATCATTTATTTGGGTGGTCAACTGTTCATCAGAAGGAAATTGTGAGCTAGTTGACAGAAGACCCTGGAGGAGGGATGGCCCCAAGTGTGGACCTTACCCTTAATCTTCAGAGAGGCTTCATTTAGATGAAATCATCATATTTTTGGTCAGTATTTGAAAAGAAGAGGCAGGAGACTGGGTTGTGACTTGACCCTTTCTCTTGGTTCAGTCAACCCTTCTGGGACATCAGTTTTACCATGGAGACCTTAGAGAAGAAGTATTGAAGAAAGAAAGAAAAGACTTCTGGGTTCATTTTTCTATTGTATCAACTACAGGACACAAGTATTCGGGGGTCTCTGGTCCCAGGTAAACAGTTACATTTCTGTCCCACGTGCACTACTCAGCACTGTTGGGATTCTTGGAAAGTTACATAAAATCTTCAAATTTCAAATACCTAAACTCAAAATTGTGGGTTACAGAGTCTGCCCCACCCATCCCTCCAGGCTGATATGGGGGTCACAGGAAATAACAGATATTCCCCATGAGTTTTAAAGATATCCACCTGTGAAGAATAAAGAATGGACTTTCTTCATCCAATGCCCTGGAGGATGACATCAGTTTGACATCTCTCCGTTCAAATATTGCCAAACACCAAGCTTACTCGTTCACACATTTCATGATAGGATTCTTTAGCACACCTTGGAAGCACCTGTCTTCTTAAGGCTGCCTGTATGTGATCATTGACAGCCTGATAACATTACATGGGCCAGATGAATACTTCTGCATCTCCACACAAACAATTGAGGCACAGGGGGGGTTATTTAACTCTCATAGGTATGTACAGCTTTGAGGTAGGATTTGAACATACGTTACATGGCCACAGCCTCTGCTCTTGGTCACTGTTCTCTCTGCCTCTCTATGATTTCACCTTAGTAAAGGTATTTGTGTACTTAATAGTCTGTTGGGTTTTAGACCTCTCCACATTGCAATGTCATCCCAAAGCCCAAACTGACTCAGGTGTTTTCCTGCCCCAATAGGAAAAAATGAGTTCAAAAGATGAACTCTAAGAACATTTAAATCCCTCTCTTGTAACTTATTAAAACACATTTTGTGTTATTTTTCACTTTGGTCACATACTGCAAAAAATACACTAGATTTTTTTTCCTAAAATTTAATTGTAACATTGTTTCCCATCCTTTGGTAATGAATATTATACTCTCAACTTCTATGAGATCAATTTTTCAGTTTCCACCAAAGAGTGAGACTATGCAGTATTTGTACTTCTGTGCCTGATCAATTTTATTAACCATAATGTCCTCTGATATCATTCTTGTTGTCAAAAATGACCTAATTGTTCTCACTGGGAAGAAATTACAAATATTTAAGTTGCTGGTATGCTATTATTTTATAATGTATACTTGAATTCAAAGCTCACATTATACTCTCAGATATTTACAATCATCACATGCCAATTACAACTGTTTGAACTGTTATTTGAATTATTATTGATGAACCTATGTATTTTTGCCAACAAGTTCTCAAGAGCTGACTCTGTTTCATCACATTTCCCAGGCTTTTGCTTCCCACATAAGATTCTTAAGAGATCAAGACATCCTAATGACTTCCGTAGGCCTTGGGCCACAGGAGTTCAACCTGTGGCCACCAAATAGTGTACATCCTTCAGAACAGTCAGACAAAGGTTCTATGAAATCCAGTCAGTGTGTCCAGTCTTCAATAATGATTCTAGTCTATTCAGAGTTCCATTTCCAATTTTGTTTAGTGTGTGCAGATTTATGGCCATTGAGTCAGTCAGCGGTGCTATAGCTCCAGAAGTGAAGATTTATTTCCCACTGAGTTTTGTGCACTTGCTCCTTTCAATTATTGATGGGCATCTTTGTTGATTCCATAATTAATCTACTGTGAATTGACCTGCTGCAAACATCAAAGTCACTGTATTTTGATAGTATGCCAATCTTAGTTCTTTTTAATAAGCAGAGAAGAGTGGGTACACTCGTAGTTCTGCCAGGAATCTTCACACAGCTGTCTGGAGTCATCGTAGTAATTTACAGTCCCACCAACAGTGTGTCAGTGTACCTCGTTTCTCATATCCTTGCCAGTATTTCTATGGGTATCCAGTTTTCCCAGCACCTTTTGTTTAAACCACTATCTCCTGTCTAACATATAGTGTTAGTACCCTTGTCAAGTATCAGGTGGCTGTAAGTACGCAAGTTGTCTCTGTTTCGTATATTCTATTACACTGACCTTCACGTCTATTCTCAGGCCAATACCATGATGGTTTTGCTTCTCATCTCTGTAGTCTACTTTGAGATTGAGTATTGATATTTCTCCTCCATTTCTCTTCTTTGTGTTGGCAATCCTGAGTCTCTTATTATTCCAAATGAATAAGAACTGATTTTTCAATACTGTAAGAAATGTCATTTGTATTTTGAAGGGGATTGCATTAAATCTGGATATT